>NW_020955663.1:0-42500 GCF_003031625.1 Empidonax traillii | reverse complement strand
ACTGGTCCTATATACCCTGAAGGAGCTAAAAGCCTTTGTGAAGAAGTAAGCTGATTTTCTATTTTAAAACTCTTTTCTGAAATCATTAAAGCAATACAAGAAGATGTCTCATATAATACTATGAAGGAGGCAAAGAGATCCTCTCTAACACAGGGTCATCAAAGTCACACTCCAAGAAACTTTTTTAAGCAACAGCTCACTCACTTCATAAATCTGGCTACCTCAGCAGTGCCTCAGCACTGATTCTCTCCATTAATGATATGTGATCACCAGTACTGTAGCACATAAAAAAACCTCATACACCCCAAATTATTTATTTTCACAGTGTGGAAGTATGGCAGAGCATCCTGCTCTTCCCATTCTACAGAAAGAAATGTATAATGAGAGACAATAACCACAAAACATTCCAGCTGAAAAATCACTTTCAAAACAATTCTCAGTATTTTTACTCTTAACTCTCCTTTTGCCTGTTACTTTAATATTTAATTAAGTATCTCTCTGACCTTGAGGCTAATCCTAGAAAGTTTTAAGTCCATACACAGTTACTCCCAATACAGTTTTCTGGCTAGGGTAGGCATTTGTAAATGTTTCAAGAGATTGCATTTCATATAACGATATGCCTTTCAGATAAGGATATCTGCAAATGCACTAATAACCACAAAATAATTACAGAATGCCTTTAAGTAGACACAATGAAATTTTACTTGTACTTACAAAATAAAATCTACTTAGTGACTCAGACGTCTACAAACAGGTTCAGATTCCTCCTGCCCCTCCACACATGCAGAAGAAAGAATCATGCATGAAACAGTCAAGGGAAAACACAACTACCACTAAGTGTGTGGGATTACTCTCATCCTAATTTTATCAGATTCAGTATTGTATGCTCTTCTCCCTGTTGATATCTCACAGTGGCTCAAATAAAATTCCTTAAAAATGTATTAGTTGCAGTAAATAGTTTAGAAATAATTTTATGCATTTTGGAAAAGGCTACTCAAGCAAAGTCCACCCTTTCCAACCAGAAGCACAAAGAAGCACAGCTCAGACTTTTGGAGTATTTCAAAAGCATTAACCTTTAAACCAAACAGCAACCTGTGTGTCAAATGTGCAGTCATCTCCATTAGTTAGGCTGTTTCTAAGAAACAGCTTAAGAATCTTCCACGAAAAAAGCTCTGCATTTGCATTTCCTCCTGGATGAAACACCATTTACAAGAAGTATTTGATGTCTTAAGCAGTGCCAACACAGACCCATCAGTGGACACAACCCCTTCCACACACAGTCAGGGTCCTGCTCCCCTTACACAACTCCTTTGAGAGCTGCCTCATCCTCCATCAGACACAGCAGCTCTTATTATCAGTTAATTCATATGAACATCATCATCTACAGTTTCTTTTGGTCTATAATGCACCCTCTGAAGTCCAAATAAAAGAGAGGTAGTGATAGTTTTCCTACAAAATGCTCCCACCTGTGCCTTCAGCCCTTGAAGGTAGTCTCGGTATAGCTAAGCATCTAGTTGGGACTGATTTTCCTCAAGTTTTTATTTTACATTCATAGTAAATGTTGTGCTCAACTGTTTCTTAAACACCACCAGTGTCTCACTCACTGCCTGCATATCTAAATATTGTTCAACAGCCATCCAGGTTACGCTGCTTCTGGAGCACCAGAGTGTGATGCTGCTTTCCGGATGGGAACGCGCTGGTTTGCTCCGTTAGGTAAGGACACTGAGCAGTTACACACACTGTTTTATTTTAAAATGCTGTACAAGCATTAACTAATCTGTGAGGGAGGTAAGCATTACTCTCTCCTATTTTACAGATGAAGAAACAGACAGTTTAAGTGACTTGCCCCGGGCCACACAGCACAACAGCGGACAGCTGGGATTGCCGTGACGCTCCATCCCGGTGTCCCCACTCAGCCCCACTGGGTTGCTCACCTTGCCCTGCCAGCAGAAAACCCGAGGTTCCTGCCTGGCCAAAGGAGAGACCTTCCCTTGGTCAGGCCCCTCAGCAAAGAAGGGGCCTTCTGGAAAAAAGGCTTGTTCGCCCAACTGGAGGGCAAGCTCAGGGTTTTGTTTTAAACTTGCTACTGCGCACCCTAAAAGCCTCCAACATCATTCACCGAATTTTAAAATGCACAGTAACTAGTGAGAAACAAGTCACTCTGCAAACTACAGGGGATTTTTATTAATTGAGACCCCCATAAAAATATCAGTAGAATAAGAGAGGCTCCACAGTCTCCTCCTCTTACTACCCTGTGGATTAAGCTTCTTAGAGCCTTTTAAGACGGATTGAACCAGAGGCTGTTGTCCAACTTTGTCACATCCAATAATCTGAGCAAAGTCTGACATGGCTTTCAGGTGAACCCGCATAGTTCCTATTTACATGTCTCAGCTAAACCACTTGGAAAGATAGTTCAGCCCCACAGACCAGCCAGAGCCTCTAGGACTGTTTTCCAGAACTGCCCAAAGGAAAAGGTATTTGAACCAGGATATGTAGATTTTCTCTACACAGCAGCATTTGAATATTTACAGGCAGTAAGATCTCTTTACATTTAGATCACTGCTTCCCAGCTCCCTTATTAGTCTGAAAGGACTTGACTGGATTTCCTACACCACGATTAGTCATTTTTAAGAAGCAGCCCTCTGCTTGCTACAAATACATGGGTAGAGGAGAAAATAATTGGGGAACACATTTCATATTGTTGAAATGAAGTCCACCGAAGCCAGATTTTACACGACATGACAACGTACTAATGCCAAACTGACAGAAATTCTCATCTATGCGTTTTGGCTTTAATGGGTTAATTAGCTTGGCTGGATACAAATTTTAATTATCTGAGTTTGACATTAATGTCCTTGGAGTGTTGTCTATAAGGATTTGGGGAATCATAGACATTATTTTAGTTACTTCTGGAAACTGTGTGTTACACTGGGATTTAAATAGTAAGAACAGACAAGAATAGTGAGAACAGGTTGATCTATTTTGAAAAGTCAGACTTTGTGAAACAGGACAAACTGAGATGAAGCTGAAGCCTAGTGTACCTCACTAGGTTCTGTTAGTCTTCAGGGTAGTCTCATGAATATACCAGAAAAAACACATGAAAGTTAGGAAATAATCTCCTTTGAGGATAGGTGATAGGACACAAATTTTACATTAAGTATAACAAAGAATTCTGTATGCAAGTGAGATTTAGAGTCAGGATCTTCTTGTTGCCTAACACAGTTTCTAAAGTAAAAGGTAACCAGCCTTAATACACAGTGTTGATACAAGGCAGGGAACAACCACCTACCTCAGTTACCGACTCAGTTTCTCCAGAGCAAGAACCTGGAGGTACAACCTGAAAGCAAGACTTCAACAGCTGCCATTTTCCACCATGGAAACGCCACCATCCCACTCCAGGTGCACAAGGGGAGACCCACAGAATATCATTTTGCATGCAGAATCCAATCAGCAATTTCTAGCCAAATTATTATTGACCCCTGACCCAAACGAGAATGCCCATCATGCAGTCTGTTAACAGACCACGTTAATGTTACTGAGACTGGAGGTGAAGCATCATACAAACCAGTGCACATGCTCCACTCCTGAATTCTTTTGGAGATGGAAGGTATTTCCCTTCAGAAGTACAGCATACAGCACAATTACAAGTACTATTAATGGGTTGAGTTACAGTGTGCTATTTGAAGTGCATTACTTATTTTCTTGCTTTCAAGGGTCTGCATAAGTAGATCAATCATCTGAGGATTTTTAAATGTATTTCAATAAATATATGTTTAATAAGCAACAGAATTTTTTTGTAGCCAATCATTTCCCAACAAATTATCACAGGTTACTTGAAACAAGTAAGATCTGCAGTTCTGCATAAAGCAGCATCTACTAAAAGCTTTTCAAAAAACCCTTCTCTGTTCTTCTATTCTTTTCTGTTCTTTTTTCCAGAAATGGATTTAGGAGTTAAAAGAGAATCCTGATGGCTTTTTGTGTATATGGATTTAAGCTCTCTTTGTGCTTGCAACAGGACACATAAATTCATTCCTTATAACAGCAACTGCACTAGTCTTTTAAAATGCAATGCAATCCTTTGTGCAGGAACTTTGCACCATTTAAAGACAATCTTCATTCTGTTTTCCATGTTCCCTTGCTATCAAAACCAAAGTAATTTGGATTCTCTTCCGTAAAAATTTGTATAGGCAATTTGGCCTTAGGAACACCAAGTAAATGCACCACATTTCTCTCTTAGCTTCACACACCTATGTGATTGCTAGAATTATGTGAATACATATGAATCCCTCCTAAATGAAGAAGGGTGGCATTCAGACAACTCCTCTGTTGTCCAGTAAGAACTATGAAAAGGTAGGGGTTTCTCTGGATCACAACTTAGAGAAAGGAGTCTATCCTTATTTTCTTCCACTGTGTTCTGGTTAAAATACCCAGGCCATGGTCCTGTGAGAAACCTAACACCTCCTGGGAACTGCAGAGCAAATTTAGAGCACTTAGCATTCTACCGAATCAGCTCCTAACTTAGCAAGGGTAAGGAAGGTTGATGGAGGTTATCAAACTAAAAAAGTGATAACCACAAAAAAAATGGTTAAAAAGAAGTTCAAAAGCACAGTGAGACAGAATTATCTAGCATGCAGGAAAAAGAGCAGAAAAATGATTTTGGTTTTGTTTTGGTTTTTTTCATAAAGAAAAGCAATGGCTAAATTTCTTCGTAACACTGCCTGTACTTTTTGTTCTTTACCCCAAAAAATGTGAGTAAGCAAGTTGTGCTATGTTCTTTAGAATATTAAGGAAGTTATTTTCACCCTTGGATGAAACACTGAACCCTCTAAAGGCCTCACTCATTCACAGATGGGAAATGGAAAGCCTTCCTATCATGTATTTTGGAGACAATATCCTTTTTTTCTGGAAATGCTGATAAGGAACAAATTCAAACTGGTCCTCATCCTCCCGGATCATCTTATTAAAAACAATGGTATCTTTTAAACCCTGTATACCAAGCTATCGGTCAATTTTGATTGACACAAATATTTGTATTAAAGGTTACATACTGCAATTTACAATTGGGTACTATCACAATAGTGTATGTTAATGTAATCAGTATTTTCATTTCATGAATTCATTTGCAGCATGACACTGCAAGGGTATTCTTACATATACTGAAGACACAATTGCTAAGTAGTTCAACAATTCTCCTTTAAGTGGGATTTTTTTTTTTTTAATCTGATAAATTTTTAACACAATAAAACCACTCCTAGTTCTGTGTGCATGGTTTAATTTCCCACCTTTTAAAGTGTTTAGACACTTGGAATACCTAGCATACTGAATTAATCCACAAATATTTACAAGAAAAATCTATTTAATTTTTTTCTGTAGTAACTACCACAGGGACTATTGTAATGAAAAATTTCCCATCTTAAAGAATTAATGCGATTACTGATACAGAGAAAAAACGTAATTTATATCATCACAAACACGTAAAAGATATAATCCCATATTCACAAAAAGAATCTTTATTCCCTCTTTGAATACTGAGACAATACAGTCTTGCCTTGAGGAGAAGAGAAATATTATGAAGTACCTTAAGCAAGATAATTGTAGGATAAAAAACCTACAATTGCATTATTGTTGTGCTAAACTGTGACATACTTAAAAAGCTAATTTCTTTTATTTTAATGGAATTTGGTGTGCATGTCCTTTAATCTACTTCACTATTTCTTCACATTTTTACACACAAACATCTGTGCAAAGTGTTTCCCATTATCTGTACTACCTGGTTTGTCAAACTGCAATGATTTTAAAACAATTAAAAATATGCTTGGCAATTCTATAAACTTCATCAGATTTATTAACAGTTTGGGGAATAACGTAACCTCTAAAATGTCAAAAAGAATGCACAGCAAATTAAAGATCTACTGCAACTCAAATATTATTCAAGAAGACACGATCAATATTTTATGTAAAAGTAACATTTGACATGAGTGACTGTCCCAAATTTTAGCAAATACATTTCAACCAATCACAGTGCTGAACAGTTTGCATCTAAATCAAAAGCTAAGCAAACAAAAATGTATCCCCAAAATACAGCTTTCTGCAGCTATGTCAGCTAAAATGCATTCAAAATTCAGTACAGTCACTCTTCAATTATTCCTTTCAATTAAATAAATTTTAACCAAGAAATTAATCTGCTGTGGCTGGGCATTTCTCTATTCCACAGAAGCAAACATTTTTTCACTCATTCTCCTTTAAAAAGCAAATTTAACATAACTACTAAGACAAAAAGGATGACCTAATTAGTGCTAAGTAATATTTAAAGCTTTTATATATAGTACACTCTTACTGCTACCCCTAACTTCCAAGGCTTTATACTCACTGATATTGTTTGATTTATCTGGCACTACTGCTGCTTAAGCATGCAAATTCATATTCTCCATTCTTGCATGCATCCAACACACACAGAAGGAATATAACTGTGAAGAAAATGTCCTGTGAGCCTTGATTAAATTAACTGTTGGGGCACTGATGTGCTCAAAGGCCAGCGGGGCCAGAGGTCTCCAATGGGCAGACCCACGTCAGATTAGTCAAAAGCAGTAACGAAAACTCCCCAGAACCAGCGAGAAAGAAATTCAGAACTGAGTTAGAGGAATCTCTTATCCTTTTCTACCTAAGAGACAGTCCCAGTAGAAAACTTCAACCCTGAACAGATGCTCTCCCACTTCTCACCATTCAGGAGAGTGAGACACGAGATATGACATGCAATCAAAATGTGCGTCTCATATTTACTTCCTTATAACTCCTAATTTTTGGTAAAGCACTGAATTACTAGTGCTGTACTAATTAAGTTCACCTCAGTTACCCGAACAGATTTGACTGGCTACTTACGAAAAAATCACCCATCTAAATTAAATAGAATAGTATTAGATTAAAAAAAAATGTAGGTCATTGAAGAAGCAAACCATCAACAAACGTTGCCAGCTTTATTTCGGCATGAGCCTTTCTTTGCTCTGTTCAGACCCCAATTCCTATATATCAAAGCCTTTAAGCACACACTGGCCTTAAGCATGTGCTTAAAAAGCTTTGCTGTGTGAGGACCCTCCTCCTGGCACGCAGGACGTTGGGGACTGCTCGCAGTGTAATCCCCTGCACTGAGCGTGCCCTCCTTTCCAGTGTGTGTGACCTACTCACGGAATTTACGTCCAAAACAAAAAGATTATGCACTGAAAATCAAATCACGTTGTGTCAACGCAATGGTAATGCCCAATATACCCTGTAAACTGTGAAGAGCCTCTGCTCACAAAATGCCAGTGAAATCAGAAGTCATACCTGTGAAAATAACTCCAGTGCAATAAATACACAAAAGAGACTCAAAACTAACACTTGCCAAACATCAGTCTTGCACGTTTGTGCCACCAGCAGCCAATTCATATTATACAGCAGTGGCCTACAGGTCTTTCACATACTTTTTTCCTAATTAGAACAAACTAATAAAATCTCCAGTATTCTTCTCTAAGTTGCATTTATTTAGCGTGAAAATGGTTTAAAGAGTTTAAGTTGTGTTTTTTAAAGGAGAAAAGTGTATCTAGGAAAGAAGTATCTTTTTTTCAGAATCATGTGTACTAATATGTTTTTTTATCACCCCAAACTGAAAACAGTCCTCTAAAAAAAAAGTTTTTAGTTAATATCAGTGTTTTGGAGCCTCCCACTGGCAGCCATCACACAGCTGAAGTGAACTATCAGCTGAATGGAGGCTTTATATCCAGAGCCAACGTCTATTTTGCTTTAAAAGAAATTAGTATTTCTGAGTTTCTATTTTAAATGCAATTTAAAAGATCATAAAGGAAAGAATCCAGCATTTATTGTGTGTCTCCCAGCAGAATACTTAATGTTCAAACATCTACTATGCAAAGGTCAAATGATTTCACTGAATGTAACAGTGACAAAAATATTCTGCAGCACTGAACAAAATATCAGATGACCAAGGAAAAAGATGTGGATCTGAGATCTCACAAGAGCTACAATAAATAATGTAGATTCAGTTCAGTAAGAAAGAAAATTGCAAAGTTGTGCCATGAGAACCAGATTAAGAAAGATAATAGGTGAAATTATACAAATCACATACTTTTGGCAGTGCTCTTCATAAAGGAATATGATAAAGAAATACAGCAAATGAATTTTTATAAAACAACCCTAACTTTTCTTACACAAATACTGCCTCCACAAAATTGAAAAAAAAAACCTGTTCAGCTGGGGAAGCTCCAGGGTGTTGTGCTGCAGGCAGCAACAGGGATAGCTGAAGTCAAACAAAAATTCAGTGTAAATAGTTGTGGTAGTTGTAAAATACGAGGGGCAAAGCTGCAGTGAGCACTCACTGAGGAATGAGAAAGATTATAGGTAAAACTAATACGAAAAAAATCAACTCAAATGCTTATCTGAAACAAACAGCAAAGGCTAATAGGCACCCCTTTATTTTCCATTTTGTTGTGCTTTTCCTTCCTTGACATTTACATCAAATATTTTAGGCTCTCACTCTTTCTAACATAAAGAGGTTGCAAAGTGTACCATGTAGCACTTGCTGGTAGTCCTGGCTCTTCAAAGCCAAGATCTCACCACCAGCTAAAGAGAGCTGGAAACAAACCCAGGGACTGCCTGTCTGCCTCTGTGATGTGCTGCTCCGTAAGATGAATTTGGTGGTGATCAACTGCACTGGAACTGGGGAGATCCAGTGGATCTCTCCACACCAATGGACAGGAGCATCAAGGGCAGGAGGCAGAAATGCAGCTGAGCAGCACGTGAGGGGAAAGAAAAAAACAAGAACCAGGAGGAAAGTATGTACAGAGGGAGAAGAAAGATGGAAAATTATACACAGAAGTCCAACCGAAACAGAGGACAAGGCAGCAAAGAAATAAGAAACTACATAAGGGAACAGAATACAGGGAATAAGGTAACTGAGAACAAAAGCACTACCTGCTGTCCACTTTCTGGAAGAGAACACAGCATTTGACACATTAAAGAAAAGTGAAAGGTGCTTTTTAGTTTGGTTTGGCTCTTCTAGTTAGAAGTATTCAATCAGCTGTCAAGTAAAGATGGAAAATAAGGTGCTAAATTGATGTTACACCTGAATGAGACTCCTGTTTGTGAGTTCACAAAAAAACTGAACACCGTAGATGTCACTAATTTTATATATTAATACAAAGATACATCATCTTGACTATTAAACTGTGTTCAGAAGCATACATACGTTTTTTTCTGTGCTCAACCAGCTCAATAGCCTGCTTTGCTGAGCATTTTGAAAACCAGTTGTCCCCAAGCAGAACAGTGACCTCATTGGTGTGGACAAGCTTTCCTGGCATGAAGGCAAGAGGACCAAAAGGTACCTGTCAAAGACATAGAAGAAACTGCTGAAAATCACTAATGAAAATAAAATTTAGACAGTCATACATGTCTTGGTTTATCTTTAAAAAAAGTAAAACACAGAGTTTAAAAGAAAATTCTACAGAAGTTACTTAACGACTAACTCTTCAGAAATATTCAAATAACCATATCCATTTGAATTTAGTATTGTACTTACAAAATCTTAAAAGCTGTATTTCACCAGAAAAGTTTTTTGTGACATAAAACTATAGTATAGCTGAATGCTCACATGGAAAACAAATTCACTTACTGCAAACATACAAACCTTGATAATACAAACATTATCCTTTGAGTTACATATTTGCTACATGCAGATTACATTAATTTCCTAATAAAAGCCAGATTAGGTTTGTCAACATTTTTAAAATACTTGAACAGGTATGGCCAATTCAGAGTTGCTTTTCTCAGTATCTGTCTTGCTAATAGTAAGTACCTACAGACTCCAGTGTAAGTCTGTGGGGCTACTAGCAGGACCACTGACAGTGCTTAATGTCACTCTGCTGTGTTATCCAACAGATTACAGACCTCAGCCTCCCAGTGATGCTCCAACATCACTCCTCCTGTAACAGCTCTCCAGGCACAAGGACAATAGATAAAATCAGAACACTTAAGGCAGGAGTACACCGGTGAAACACACATTTTATAACTTTACAGGTGCTTCTTAAAACGTGTTGGTCCCTTTTTAACAGGCATTGTAATGTACAGGGCATCGGTTTTATGACTTAAGACACCTTCTACCAGCCACACTTTACAGACAGTGCTTGGGCAAGTCCTGTGGCTGAGGAGGAGCTTTGGCCACCCTCACCCCTGTCCCCTGCACTACTCCCTGGCATCCTGACTCTCAGGTCTACTGACACCTGCCTGGCCGCCTTTGGGCTTCCATCAAAGAGATTAGGAGACCAAAATAAAATTAAATTTAAAATGGATGAGGCAAAAAGGTAAGAACCACATCCACATCAAGTTTTCTCTTTCTCAGGGTAAAAAGAAATCTGTCTTAGACAGTTTGTATCGGTTCCTTCTACTTTATTCCTCTGCCTCCTTTTTTATTTCCTTACAGCCACTTGCTTTCTCATCATGTTTGTGCTGAAGCAGAGCACTTGGCCTAGTGGGTCTGTCTCCTTGGAAAGCAATCTTCCCTAGCTTCAATATCCAGGAGGGTACCAATGTTTGAAACAGTTCTCCAGCAGGCAGGACCCTGATGTTAGGACTGTGCAGAATGTGTTTCTCCTACACATGTACCCTCCCTGACTTGGTTTTAAAGTAGCAGACTGCACCAGTTGCCTGTTCACTCTTTCCTCAAAATGATGAAAGCAAAATTGAAAACATATGAAAATATTTGGCTAACAGGATAGGAACTATTTATATACATTTAAAATAACAGATGTGAGTTGACATTGCTGCTTTAACTAGCAATAAGCCCTATCAAGCTTTTTTTTAAAAATAAGGGGGGGTTCTGTGCTTTGAAACAAAACAATCTTTTTGCTTTATATCATGTGGCCACATATACATACATGATAAATGGACTACACACATAAAATCCAGAGCAGTATCATCAGCACAGGAAAAGGAAACGCTCCCTTTTGCCACATGCTAAGTGTAATCCAATGCCTCCTTACTAACAATCCAACTCTATATCTGAGCCAGACTGCCAAGGAAGACAGCACTCAGGCACTGTGTGCTGAAATCAGCCACTCAGTTATGTACAGGACAGCTTCCCTCCCTTCAAAGATGTATCTTGAATTGAACCTGAGAAGGGGAGAGGGAAAAACAACAGAGAGAGAGAAGCCAATCTGTACAAAATTCTGGTGAGCTCAAGCCAACATGGCAAATTTTACACAGGGAGCTGTGCAGTTGTTAGGGAAGATTCAAAGCACCAGAAAAGATCGCTATGTCAATAGGAGGATCGGTGGGACAAAAATTAGCAGCACCTTTTTATGTAAAAATCAATGTTCTAGGGTTTATTTCCATGAATCAGGAAATACTATGGCCATTTTCTTCTCAGGAAATGACTAAGTACCATAATTCAGTCATAATTATAGTTTTCTATACAATAGATTTACATATCAAACATGTCAGGTTTTGTGTTAAGCGTTTATGTCATCAGCTCTCAGTTGTCAGTAACACTGTAATTTATAGTGGATTTCAAAGAAAAGAGAAAGAAACAAAAGCAAAGGTTTAACTATTATCATAATAAATGTAACATTACTAAGTACCAACATCTCACCACCAGTGCAGGCACCCCATTACTAACAGTTCTAGCCCATTTTCTTGTGTGACCTCTACATTTTACATACCATGATATCATAGGACAGTTTGTCAGGCAATGTATGGAGTCGTTCCTGAAGAGCTTCATAATCGCTCTCCACCTTCTTCCTGTTTGAAAAATTCAGTACAAAGTTAAAGTTTTTTTCTGCTAGTAAATCAACAACACACAAGAAAAATACACTACTTTACTCTTAAACACATGCAGTTGATAGATTAATAACTTATTTATAAAAGACACGGGATGACAAACATAATAGCTGGATTATTTAATAATAACTTGTATTAAGATAGGTACATGATTCTTTTAGCTTGTGCATGTCTCTTTCTGAATTTGAACTTTCCATGGTGCAAAGAATCATTTTTTTCACTAGGATCTGGCATATCTCACTCTATGTTCAAATTCAAGTTATAACACCACCAACATCTAGAAAAATAACTGAAAATCCAGTTTATATTTTCTAAGAGGCAAATTCTTCAAAGTATCAGTTGTAATAAAGAACTCATGACCTCAGTTTGAGCTGAATCAATCGGCAGCATTTTAATTAATTCTGATTTTCACATGAACTTCATGTTCCTATCAAGAGTCAACACTCCTGAAAGATGGCTCGACCACCAGGATTCTCTCGCATCTTCAGCCCCTGACAAGGGACAAAACAGGTGAGGAGCAGCCCTTCTGCTGCTTCTCTATCCAAAATGTAAATAAGGCTCACAGTACATGTTGCTACCCAGGAGAGAAATGGCTTGGGGAACTGAGACAAAGTATTCCCAGAGCAGACACCTGGTTCTTCACAGGACTTTTGCAAGATGCAGCATTTCAATGGCTGCAGGGATTTTCCTTTGTGTGCAAAACAACCAACCACACTCCCTCCAAAAAGCAGCCTTATTTTGTGAAAATACTTAAACATTTAAATTTGTCTGGAAAAAAATCTCTTAATGGACCACTGCCATTCTGAAGCTGGTCAGAAATCAGCTCTTGCATGAAGTAGCTGGCATATAAATGTCAGGTTTGATGATATTGTTTACTTGCACTTCAAAATAGTAAACATATATATGGTAGTAAATTCTGCAATAAAAGGCAACTGAAAGCACGGAGCAGCACACTTAACAACGCTGACCCAAGATGCAAATTACAGGTTTTCTGAGGATGATTCAGGAAAGCAATCTATAAATGTGCTGAAAAATGAATGTCATAGTTGATAACACAACTCTCAAAATATTACCATCGATTTTCTCAGATTCATAAGCTGAGTGAAATCTTTTTCAGCATTCGTTATGAAAAATTATCTGATACTCTTATGTTTTGACTCATTTGCCTCACAGTTTAACTCAGGTGTAATCATCCTACTTTATACCTATTTAAAGTTGCTGAACTCGTCCTGAAAAAAAATTAATTTAGACTTTTATGCCATTTGGACATTAAAACCATACTCCACATAAGTGATTTACAAAAGATGCTTGCTACTGCTTTGCTCTGACAGCAGATTTCTCCCAGACATTTGAGGCAAGTTTCTCTGTCCACTGCCCACATTAGAGTGAAAATGTAATTCACTTCCTTCAAAGGGGAAGGACAAACTCATGAATCTTCACAAAATTCACTGAGATGTTTTGGGGGAGGAAGGAACATAATGACAACTTGGTGTCACCAATAACAATCAATTACTTAATGCTATTTACAGAGTCCAGCCTTTGCCTCAGAGAGGTCTGGATCTGAGAAATGGACTCCAACCAGTCACTGAAAAACAAACACAATCCTGTCCCATGTCTCAAATGCAGAGAGAAGACTCCATGCGAAGAGAATGGCATGAAAACTCCCCCATTCGCAGCAGGATTAAACATTCCCATCATTTCATGGCTGAAAGTCACTCATTTCTTCATTAATCTGAAAAGAAGACACTGCCTTTAATGTCTGACTGCTGCCCATTACTGAATAATCTGAAAATCAGGACAAATCAGGTGCCCCAAAAGCCACGTTGCTTTAGGGAGCAAAGCATTCTGCTTTTTTCAGTGGGACTGCTGCCCTTTGCTGAGCAAAACTCAGCCACAGGAATCTCTAAAAGCAGGGCCACATCCTGAACTGGACCACCAAGATAAAATTAAAATTAATCCTTTTAATTAATTGGCCTGAAACAGCATTACTTAAGGAAGGAAGCTGACCTCCCTCTTCCCCTATAGCTGATGGTCTCACAGGTTCTGGGATGTGTCAGTGTCCCAGGATGTGCTCTGGGATGTGCTCTGTCCCAGGAAATGAAGAACTAAAGTGAACAGGGAAGAAAAATCCTGGGACTACAGCTATGAGCATGTCCCAGGGAAATGCATGTCTAGATATTTAATCCCATACCAGACCCATTATTGGATTCATGGCTTTAGAAATATACTTCAAAAAGTGGACTGAAAAAATTAAAAAGAAAATAATTTAATGGAAATATATTGAAGCTGAGCATTTTAAAACCCTATTGTTATTCACCCCATTCTATTTAACATTCTTCTGTGTCACTGACTACTTAAAAGGTCTTCTATGAACAAATTACTCAGCTGAAACAAGAGCACTCAGCTCTTGCACAATCAAGACCTAAATAAGGGTACTAATTTTAAATAATTTTTTATAAAGTGAAGATTGTATGTATGCTGTGCAAACTGCTTTTCTATATAAAAGATATCAGTAAGTTAGGTTGTTCTTTAGACATTTTGTGCCAAAAGTCCCCAAGTTCATGGGGTCATGGCCAGACTTTGCATAAAAGCAAACACAGGAGGCAACTCCTCCTTCCACAGCCAAACCTCCCAGCCCACTCCACAAACCTCTGCCATTTTAGAAGAGGAAATAATTGTCACAACTTTCCAAACTTTTAAAAATCTGCTGAAATTCCAAGGCTTTCTGTCACACAGGTTACTTCTGAAAAATATTGTCTCTCAGTGAAGGAATGTCCCTGCAGAATTTCACGTGGAACCAAACAGGTACAGACACTGCAAAGCTCCTGAGAAAGTGCATGTGCTGGAGATACTCTGCCTGCCTTCACCACAGCAGCACCAGTAGGCACTTCAATAATATTTCCCTTATTGAAAATTAATGCAGCCTCTGAATTTTAAGCATAAATGAAACATATTAGTTTTAGATTATTTTTGCGAGCCAATAGTCAGAATTTAATATGATGATGTGTATAGATTGCCTTGATTTTTTTTTCCCCCTCTTATCCAGGGCTTGCAGCCTATGTGCATTTAAACTAAAAACATTTGATATACACTAAATATAAATTATTTGCTTGGAGATCTTTCAGGCATGAAGAAAAAGCCTCTTAAAATAAATTTAAAATATTATATGCTTGATGGTGTATAACCAAAGGTTTAATCTCACCACTAAAGGGGCAGTTGCTGTGATTCTGCAATAACCCTGCAGACAATAATCAAGACAGCTCCTGTTGTTCTCTCAGTAAAATCATGGTAAACACAGCATGGATATATCGTAATTTGATATCTGTAAGATCAACTGTTATATCTCACAGTAACTCATAATATAAGATTTCATTCACCATTAAATGTACATTTTCCTCAGATGCCATACAAAACTATTATTTACTAGGCATGTTTTCTATTAACCATGGATTGCCAACAGAGAAAAAAGTGCCCAGAGATAATTTTTTTACATAATAAACCATTTCTTTTAAGTATTAAAAACTAAGCTTTAGCACATTCTTTACTGGGGGAGGGGGGGGACAATGAAACATTACTTTCACATTGTTACTTGGGAAAAAATGACAAATGGGATGGGTATTTAAGGCAGAAGGATAAACACTGAAGCTCACTGTATTTGTGATTTAATGATATCAGTGAGAAATATATACATCTTAAAGGGAGTGCATTGCAACAATTCTGAGCTATCACTAACTATAATCCCCCAAACATGCTAGCAGGATTTGACTCTCATCTGAATAAACAGCAGTACTTTACTAAAGTATAACTAGGTTACTCATCAGTATTTTAGACATGTAATCAAACATTTTTTACTTACCAGTGCTGGATTTTTTCTTGGCAGCTAGTGACCACCTGTCATTAAAACAGATAACTACTCATGAAAAAAACAAGGCTAAGCACACAGCTGCAATGTCAATGCATCAGGGACTAGAACAGTAGCTTTACAGATTTGGTGGTGCCTCTATATACATTTTTATTTGTCAGGGCAAAGGCATGTGAATGGTCGCTCTTAAGCAGCACACTTTATCACACGCTAATGCAGAGTGATAACCACAGAAAAAAATTACAGCTTTTCACTCCATATTTTGGTACAATACCTGCTCCATAACTATTACGTGACACACCATCTGAGATAAGTAGCAGTTTGTGCAATCTGCCGATCTATTTTCAGTGTTACATGTTTGCAGAATAAGAAAACAACATAAATTATAACAAGACATCGATGTAACTTCCATACTCAGTCATTAAAAACAAAAACAAATGAACCTCACAACACCAAAAACATTTTTCCTCTATCAGTACATCAACTAATGTTTCCACTGGCCATTTTAACTTGAAAAAGCACAAATTAACTTTGTGCTACATAAATACATGGATATTTGACACCATGATGGGCTGCTGGCTTTCCTTCTGTTCTTGCTGGGTGTCAAAAAAGCTAAGTTTTAGTATGAATATTTCACTTACTTCCTTATGCCACAGGCTTTTCCAAGAGATATAAAAGAAATTACAAAGTAAAGCACATTGTTAAAATTTAATACTTTTTTTCTTTTTTACCTGTATTTTTTAAACTAAATATAGAGCAAACAGACAGGATGCTGAAACCTGTGACCTTCTCTGCCACAATTACATGGAGATTTTGTCTTTCAAAACATATTCTGATCTCTGAATAATGGTTACCAAAAATATAACACAAACAATTTCATTCAATTATATGAAATGCAATGAAGCCATGAGGCAGTTAAATATGTCTAGACATCTTCTCAATATAAGCATTTTCTGGATTTTTTTTTTTTTTTTTTTACAAATTTCGTTTTTCCTATAGCCAAAATAATACTAGCATTTGAAAGCAATTAATGAGAAAATTTGCAGAGAAAACAATAACATACATTCAAGTATCACTGAAATCACTGGAGCATATAATTCTTTTTTTTCCCCCCAAACAACAGAATGAAAGACAATTTTTTTTTTCAGTGAGCATATGTGCAGCTATTGCAGAACAGATCTCAGACCCTGCACTTTCTACTCATGTAGGAGTAAAAAAATGGGACTACTTTGTGAGCTAATAATTCTTTAAACAGAGTAAAGTTCTTAAATGAAAAGGATCAGCTCTACATTTGTGGTTATGGTATTTCATAATCCATCAGGATGACCCAGGTAGCTCATCCCACATAAGCCAAGTTTAAATTTGTCATTTGGTTTAAACTCCTACAAATCAAATGCCTAGCAAATATCTTCCTTAATGTGCAAGCTAACTATTTTTAAGCTTAAGAGTAAATATACACACTTGTACAGGACATCAACACAGAAATCTAATTCATACTGTTAATATTAAGCCCATTTTAAGAGTAAAGTTTCTGCAGAAGGTACAAATCACACAGAACAGCAACATCAGATAACAATGCTAACACACACTGGAGCCCACCAGAGACAAGTCAGAGTCAGAGCCTATTCTACCCACATCCTTCATACAACACCATTTAGCATACAAAAATGTTTATGGAATCCTTTAAGAAAGTTCCAATTTAATTGCCCCATTACAGATGAAGACGGAAAAGACAGGAAGCTTTCCATTCCCCATACATGACATTCCATGCATGAAGTGAGCTAAAAGCACAAAAAGAAAAGCCCTGCAAACCATAAGAGCAGCATGTTCATTAACCTCTACATGATAATCCTTTCGTAGCTGCATATTAACTAGTTACATATTCATAATCATTTACATTATTTAGAGGACCTTCTATGAAAATTTCCAGGCTATATCCATTAGCTACAATGTTAAAGGTTACAGAAGACAGTCTACTTAATGTTTCTAGGAAGCTTTTTTTAATTAGTAAATATGTAAATTGGGCACATATGCTTTTTATGTTTTTAAAAAATAGTCCATCAGTAAAACAGCATAGGGGAATATGCTGTTTCCATCACCCTTTATCCCCCTTAAAAAAAAAAAAAAGAAAGAAAAATCAATAACACCAATCAATTTTAATTTAATTCTTCTTCTTTGATATAATCTCTCTTGAAGGGATACTAAAGGGTAGAACCAACAACAAACCTTTTCATTTCAGTGGCCAGCATAAAACGAGACCTTTTACAGAAGTGCTAAAATATACCACCTTAAAAATATTGCAGACTCCACTTCTGGAACTGAAGTCCATTAAAAGAATAGAGAGAATAAATATTGAAAAACAGATGGAGATCAATTATGCATATGTCCTTTATTAGGTCAGTCCCACTGTTTGGATAACAACTGGTCTTATCACAGCAAAGAAACAAATAGATAAATATATAAACAAATCTTTGATTCCTTGCCTTTAATCAAACACCGGAAAATCATTAGTCTATCTTCCACACATAATTTATATTTAGCGTTACAATTAAACAGTGAAAATCCCCTTCAGGGTAAATAAAATAAATGACCTGTTTGTTTGTTCACTTGAGTTCAATTTACCTAGGCACCTAGTGCCACCAAGTATGCACTACTTCTAAGACATTGTAGTGGAAGTGGTACCAATAAACTGAATTCTGTCCTTTTAGGCACGAAATTGTATGAGTTTGTGAATGCACATGGTTATCAGTGGCTTATCTGCATATTAAAATGTTTATTAACCTATTCTTGCAGCAAACTTAATGCTACCAAATAATGGATCCGGTTTTTAAAACACTATAGGAAAACACATTCCCTAGTCTTAAAAGAAAGCAAATGGGCAAATACCTCATTTCCTTCCTTTCCACCTTTAACAGCAACTTGTTAAAATTTTGTGCTTCTCAAGCCCCTGACTGGACAAAGCTCCACGAGCACCCCCCTGGGACACCCCTGCACACCTGTAACACAGTGTGGAATTCCTTCTGGATTGAAAACTGGACCATTAAAGCTGGAGATTATGAGCTGGTTCTGCTCTCACTGCAGTAGGTTGAGCTACTTCAAAGCAAACTCATGTTGCTGCTTTCAGGGAATCTCCTACTTCTAAGTGTCACAAGTAGAGCACAAGGATCAGCTGCAGATCATCACTTCTAGGTGTGCCCCAGTCCCACTGAGTCAATCTGATCACAGGGCACTCCACAGGCTGGTGCAGACTCCAGATCACCTCCAAGCAACTCCTATCAGACAGCCAAAGACTTCATTAGCTGACCAAAGATAAAAGACTCCTTCTGTCTGCAACATGTTCTCTCTTTCCAGTCCATCAATTTATACTGCACCTTCTCCAGGATTTTCCATCTGAGGAGTTCAAAATCTGTTCCATGAATTAAAGGGTACAGCACTTTGAAGAAGCACTGCACCGATTCTGTGGGCTGTGTAACTTAACCACTAACACTGCTCAGGGCTGGGAACCGAAGCCAGAGCTCCTAACTCAGCAGCCAGCCACTACTTTCCTTGGCAATGACACCAGGCCAGAAGGATACTGGTGCACAAAACAGTTTCTTACCTGTACATGCCCATGGGTCTCTAACCTATTCCACATTACCCCACCTTTCCCCAGCAGGTGTTCGCCCTCCTGTACAAGGGCACTTCTTTCCTACATCTTATTTTTCCTTACCTGTTGATTCTGCACACACTCCTATTACTGACAGCTGAACATAATTCTCTGAGGTGCTTCTGATTATCAAAGTGCTGCACAAATAGTTCTGCTCTCCTCTCCATTCCAAGACTATTTTTGTTTTACTCTGTCACCTTCTCCGAGGTGAAGTGCACGCGTGTGAACGCTTCTCTCTACTAAGAAGCTGGGCGCCGCCTACAAAGGTGCTGGCTTTAGCACACAGAGGGCAATTCTCCTCTCTCATCTCTTCTGAACAGCAAGTAGGCAAGTTGCCAAGTCATAATCTTATTTATGTCTCAGCTTATGAAAAAACTGTAAGCAATAGAGCTGATCCTGGTATCATCTGCTGGCAGTTTGGGGTACCAATGGTAAACCTGTTGTATGCAAGTGACATGATTATGGTGAAGTCCAAAGAAGTAGAAATTGGTATTTTTAAGATTAAAGTCAATTTCAATGAAAATGATGAAATAAAAAATGCCCCATTAGATTAGGAACAGGTCCTAAATGAACAAGAGGCCATTTCCACACTGGGAATTGCAGCACGGCACAAAAGCAAAGCTGCCGTTCAAACCAACTTCAAGTTAGGTATCCAAGAGGTCAAGCGTCTGCTGTTTCTACATGCACACTTGAGTGTTCTGCTTCAACACTGTGGCTCACAATCTGGCTGGTCTTCTGAAATTAGAAACTAGGGACACAGATCTAATCCCAGCTCTGATTTTGTTTCTTCTATATGGCCTTGAGCAAATCACAACCTCTCAGTCTACATTTCTTCATCTGCAAAATGGGGATAATAGTATTAACCTACCCACCTCAGAGTGTTTAATGATGATTAATTAATGTGAGAAAAGCACTCTAAAGATGTAAGAGCACTATATAAGTGATAAAGCATTATTTACCACTTGAAAAGTAATCTGAATAAAATCAGATATGCAAGTAATTTGTTTACATGTAGCAATAATATAATTTGTGACTATTTAATCTTGAATTAGTCTCACTTTAAACATCCCTTTCAATCACATTTCCAGTTACTTAGGGAAAATGACAGTATAGAATACTTTTTGTGGAAGCAAAGCAAGTAATGAGGTGGTAATTAAAGTAAGGGTCTAATAAAGTCTAAAGCCAGTGATTTGCCTTCAGGAGACTGTCCCTGCCATTCGGGACTGCGACAATATCTCAGTTTCAAGCTTGGTTCTGTTGTTCAGAACCTTCCACCAACCACAGTGGAAGTGCATGCTGGTTTCCTGAAGTGCAGATCCACATTTGCAAGGCCCACGATAAATCCAAGATACTACTGAGCTCCTTCAGACGACTCCAGCTCTGCAGAGTTTTAACGGCTTAACATTCCACATGCAAGTATTTACCGCAGTTGACACATGCACATGAGCTGCCTCCATCTCTAAATGTTTGCAGTATCAAAACCCACTCGTGCCATGCAAGTCGTGCTCGGGATTTCCCTGTTGCACCCCCAAAACCTTTAAAGTTTACTAATGAAATAACCAGGTCACAGTATGATTTTACATTACAGAAGAGCACTAATGGGTGGTCAAATATTTATTCATCTCTTGGTAACAAGGATGTAACAAGCCACACAGAGAATAAACATTTTAAATGAATTTTCGTTTTTTTTCCTCTAGGAAACTACACAGTACTTGCCTAAAACACAGCAATCACTGATGGAGAAAGACAGAATTAACATTTGCACAATTGTTTTTCCTAGAGCCCCATTTTCAATCAAAAAATGAAATAAAACTATTAAAAATTCTTCAGTCTGTTGGCACACTGTATGATCTAATGGAAAAGGAAGAAAGCATTTCTGAGTTCTCATATTAATTTATTAAATCATATTACTCAAAAACACTACATTTCAACAAATTATTAACATAAATCCCCCTTTGGGTGGAAACTTCTGCCTTTTGAAGAAATGTGTTTGGGAAGAATACTGAAGGAAAAGAGAGAAAGAAATTTGAATCACAGCAAACACTTACTTCTACAGGAAAAAAAAAATCCTACTTAGAAGTATAACCACAATTTTTACCTTTCTTTACAAGAAAACAAGTGACATCTACTATTTTTTATATTAATTGTGTACCCACACATGGGTCTTCCAGTTTAGTGGAAAAAGTAATATATATATATATATCATATATATATATACGTATATATACCATCTATATATAATAATATATACATTATTTATTAATAAATAAAGGCTAAATTCTGACTGAAATTATTTTGGGGAGCTTAAAAATTCTACACAGCACAAATCCCACACAGCAGAAGTCCCAAAGGCAGCAGGGCGTGTTCTGCTGAGTGAGTTTCACCAGCTCCAAACCAACTGGGCTGGTGCAAGCGAGGAACAAAGTGGAGCAAGGTCTTGTCCTTTGCGGGCACCGAGTCACTATCCATGTCCTGTAACTTCATCTTGACACCCAGCTAAGGAACTCGTAACTTAATACTTCAGCTGAGGTCAGGTAAACATATTCCTGTGGCTACACCATATCCAGGCTCGCACAGGTACCAAGAGAGCAGCAGAGCAGCACAAGCACAGAACTCCCACGATCTAAGCAACTGAACATCTCAAGCAGGTTTTGCAAGCTTTGATGTAGTTTATGGTGCAACAACTGTGCTGCCAGCAATACCTGAGCTTAACTAGCTTAAAATTGCCATGAGCTGTGGCACCTCCTCACAGACATACCTGCAGGCTGTGGTTCAGCCTCAGCCGCAGCCCTGAGTAAACAGGCATGATTCCTCCCTTTCTCCTGCTACTCACTTCCACTCTCTTACCCTTCCAACCTCACACAACCTGCTGGCAGACATTTGTAGCTTCATTAGGGTCTCACGCTGGCTGAAAAGTACTCCAAAAAGAGGGAAAAAACAAAAGCATAAAGATCAACTATTAAGCTTAGTTTTAATGTGAATTCCCACCCAGGCACTGAGCAGTGTCACAAATGTGCCACCCTGAAACTGCTAAAAGGCTGAAAAAAGCAGACACAGATAAAAATAATAATAAAAAAAGCTAAAATTTAAACGTTGTTCAAATAAAAGTCATGTGGGCAATTCACGTGATAAGTTATGAAAATTCTGAACAAGTGTCTGACCTGTTGCTCACAACTGCTCTGACCTGGCCAAGGCTCAAAGGGCCAGTCCAGTTTTCCCATCACTGGCTCTGCATTTCCCCTGCCACATTCGTGCTGGCATCTGCCACGAGCATTTGGCACATTTTACTGGACTCCTCTCACCCCACAGCAGCCTGATCCCAAGTGTTAGGACAGAAGTTGTGGAGGGTTCACCCTTTTTGTGACAGTGACTCTGCAGCCTATGCCAACAGACAAGAGGAACCACAAAACCAGCACCTGCACAGTGGTCACTGCATCTACTCAGAGCACCTATAGACACCTATAGGAGCAGCACAATTTAGTCACATTTAAATTTTGTGCATATAATCTCATCCAAACACTCTAGTTACCAGTGAAGCCGGATGCACACGGGCTTGCCCACTCCAGAATAAAGGCAATGCTCTTTAAATTCTTTTGTGAATAGTTTGCCTTCAATTACCATTAAAAAAACACCTCCTGAAGATCTGTTAATTTATTTCACAAGTCTTGACACTATATAAACTAGTAAGTATTTAATTCATACTAATAAGAACATAGACAAATATTGACTAAAAAAGTAAAAGTGATGATCAATTAACACTGGAGGAACAATAAGCACTCCACTGAAAGCTTCCAGATAATGACTGAATTAGCCCTTTAACTTGAGAGCAGCACATGAGAAAACATTACTGGAACCACTGGACAGGATAGAGTGTATGTCATCACAAATTTCTGAAAAGGTCCAGGTGTCTTTTAAAAAAGAATATGGCAAATTCAGACAGGTTCTTTTCAAAAGGAGCAGATCAAACAAAGCTTCTGACACTCTGTTCCCTTTTCTCAAACAGTTATTGGGCCAAATGAAGTCCCACTGCACTGGTGTGTCATACCCAGGCTTTCTCTAGATTCTGTTCAGTTGGACATAGGCTGGAAAAAGTGTAAATCATGGGAGAAATTGCACTGGAAAGCCCACTCAGCTGTATCCTCACATGTGAGTCCACAGCCCCTGCAGCAGCAGGGAGTGTACAAGACCCTACTCAGGCTCACTGCTCTTTTTCCAACTGCAGGAACAACTTTAGAACTGCCAAGCTGTTGATTTCACAGCACAGATATTACTTGAAAAAGACTTAAAAAGAAGCAGTCAGCCCCAGAAGTAATTCACATAAAAAGAGAAAACAATTTAAAAGAGTGTAGTTTAGGATCCTGTAATTTGTTTCCCTATAACCCACCTACAAGTTGTTTCACTGTTAAAAAACTGCAAGTACTCAGGATCTTGAAAACCATTTGGAAATTAAAGATCATACTGCTCTACCATTTAAATTCATAAAAATTAAGAATTTTGTAATTCACAGTGGCCAATGAGTTACAATAAGAGCTGCACTCAATCTAATTGTGCTTTGTTGTCATGATGAGTGACAGGAGAGTCACTTCCCTGTCTTAATTTCCCTAAAAGGAAAATAAAAAAATGTGTTTGCCAGTGCAATACCAAAAAAAAAAAAAAGAAAAAAACCAAAATCATATTGCCAGCTAATACTGGAATCCTTTAGATTCTCCATGGCTGTGTCTGCACTCTGCAAACGTCTCTTGGGTCTAATTGGTTCTGTAATGTCTCCCATTACGCATATCATCATTGCATTGCTCAGAAACTATAGAACATATCCCACTGTAAATTCACTGTCTGTGCAAGTCTTACCAAATCATACAGATCTGACTCGTCAACTTCCCATCAGTAATCTCAACCCATTTGATTGCAGGAATAAATGGGTATCAAATAATATGTTCAAATGCGGGGTCTATAGCATGAGAACCCTCCTATTTAAATATTCATTTTATAATTCCTGTACTAACTTGCAATAGATTTACCACAGTATTTTCAGCTAACATATATTGCTTCTGCAAGTAATCCATGATACATACATTATATTCTTCCTACAGAAATATTCAAAACTTTACGCAGGCACTGTGCTTACAATGATGGTCTTTATCATGAAAATTACTAGATATTCTTCTATAATTTATCCCCAAGATACACATTCTAAGTCATGTTTTTATACAAAGTGCCTTTAGTAGAAGCACTGAAAATTGCTTTTAATAGTTTAGTCTTACTATCACCACAAATTAACAAGATGAAATCTGTCCAACAGGCAAGCAGTCCTAAACAAGAATTCAAATTACTTTTCACCAGGGGTCCTAGACCTGGAAGTTGCAGCCTCAATCTGAATGAAGACAGAAAGTCATGAACATCCTGTTCTTTGAATATTTTCAAACAGGAAGGAAGCCTCAGTTCACAAGTTCTCTAGAGCAGCTCTTCAGAACCTAAAAAGCTCAAGATCATAGCTGAACCAGGGTGGTATAACGGCCTGAGTGTTAAAATAATGAGCTATGATTCAAAAATTACCTTCAATGCGGCAACAGATATTGCCCTATTCCACTATTACACTTAAGGTTGCCTTCAGACTAATGGGAATAAATAGGTGTCTTTATACCTAATCAAGCATCACTGGGACAGCACAACATCACGTTAATTAAAATAAATATATTTGCCTGCTTAAATGCCAGTATATAGAGATATCGTTCTGGCCAAGTAACTTTACTATTTGTTATGACTCTCACACTATAATTACTAGTTTACCAAAGTGCAGGATAACTAATTCTCCCTCATCTTTGTGCTGAAACCAAAACGTGAACCTTCAACTTCAGCGATTTTATGAGGAAAATACGAATCCCTGAAAAGAGGCAGCTGAAATGAAAAGACCTCCTCCATCTTAAAATATTTTCGTAACTGAAAATACTGTTGTAATCCAATTATATATATTCATTGCATAGAGAGAAAGTCTACTACATCTTCATCATGACACTCCATTGTAACCAAGATATGTAGTTCTTTAGTATAATTTCATATTGAAGCTGAAGCGTTCCATTTTTTTTAGCCAATTTGCAGAAATTATGTAAAGTTTCCCTCTGATAAAATATAACTTTGGTACATCAGCCTAACAGAGGCTTAATTAATGGTCTCCTGGGCCTCTTTACCACTGGAGCAGATCTGTTTAAGAGGAGTCTTAAACTTGCTTACAGAGGGGTCTTACCATGAACTGGGAATAATTCTACCTGGCTACATCAGACGTGCTTAGACATTAGGCCTGACTGACACTACTGTACCAGGGAAATTGTTCTCCACCAGATTCCACCACTCTGAAAATTAACTGAAGCAGCCCAAGCTGACAAGCCACTATCACCAATTATTGGCATAATGGGTTACTCTCCATGCAGAACAGACAATGTGGAGTATTCCATCAAATCCTCCTACTGTTCATCCACATTAAGGGTCAGTTGGCTATGTAGATCTTTTAGTAATGATCTACTGGGCTATTCAAAGGTAGACATGTTTTTGCACACAGTATTCCAGATTTTTATACCACGCAGGTGTTACTGAGTTTTCTTACTCCTAACTAAACCAGCATGTGACAAAATACAGGTTGAAGATAAAGACCTCTGTTATAACTGAGGAGCTCTACTGTGTGCCTTAGAATTGGCATACAAAAATTTTAATAACGTGAGAAAAATCTGCAGAAGCAGTGAAAGGCTGACTGGGCAAACGCACTTGTGTCAATAATCCATTGAACATGACCATGAGTTAGTCCCACTGTGCCTCTTGCACCCACCCAGAGTTCCTAGGGCTGGCACCTACAAGCCTAGAATTGCACTAAGTTATCAGAGCCCACCTGCCTTAGACCACAAGTGTGATAATAATAATAATTAAAAAAAAAAAAAAAAAAAAAAAAAGCAGCAGGAAAAGTATCTTGAGTTTTGCACTACGGTCTCAGGTGGAACCAGCCTCCAACTCTCGGGAACAATTTCTGCAGGAGAGCCTGGTTCTTTCCAACCCATTTCAAACATAGATACACCCGCTCTTCAGCCGGGCCCGGGAGCCCTTTGGGATGGCGCAGGTCACAGACACGGCCGGGCCGTGCGCGGGCGGGTTTGAAGGTGTCACCGCGGCGGGGACAGCGCGGCGAGGCGGGCGGAGGGAGCGAACCTGCACCCATGGGCGAGCGGGGGGCGCGGGCAGGGCCTCCGCTCCCGCTGCCTCCTGGCCCGTCCCCCCAGAGCTCCGCGGCAGCACCGCCGCTCCCCGTCCCCCGCGGGTCTCCCGAGGATCCCGGTGCTCCCGATATTCCCGAGGCTCCCGGGGGTCCCTGGGGCTCAGCCCCGCCACCCCCGGCCTGCCTCGCCCGCCGCCCGTGACGTCACGCGGCCACGTGCCCGCCCCCCGCCCTGGGACCCCCGGCCCGGCCCGGCCCGGCCCGGCTCCCCCCGCGCCCCCGGCCCGGCCCGGCCCCTCCTGCCCTCCTTTACCTTCTCGTGCTCCCGCCGGAGCCGCCCCACCAGCGCGGGGCTCAGCGGCGCCGCGCTGCCGCCGGGGGCCTCCATGCGGGCCGGGCCGGGCCGCGCCGGCGGTGTCCGGGGGAGCGGCGGGGGGGTAAGGGAGGGGTGGGCAGCGGCCGGTCCGGGCCGATCTCCTCAGCAGGGCGAATGAGTCCTATAGAAATGTTTGTGCAGGGCGAAGCGCCGGCTCCAGAGCCGCATCCACGCGGGGGCCGCCGCCGCCTGGGCCCGGGGCGCCGCCGCCGCTGCCGGGGGAAGAAGCATCTCAGTGTCGCATTCTGGGCCGCGCCGCCGCCGCCTGGGCCCGGCTCCCGCTGCCGCCGGGGGAGAGCCGGGCTGGGGGTGGGTGTGAGGGGGTGGGTGGGTGCCGACCGTGGGTCCCGGCCGCGCCGCCCGCCCGCCTGCTGCACTCTGGGTACCGCCCGGGCCGCGGGAGGCACCCGGCTGTGCGAGCCGGGAGAGGCGGGCGCTCCACACCCCCTGCCCGGCCCGGCCCCCGCGCCCCGCGCTGGGGCTCCCCGGCAGCCCTCGCTGCCCCCGGGCCACAAGGCCTGGGCGTCGGGAAGGGTAACAGCGGCTGTGGAGCGCTGAGAGGGGCCTGCTCGGATCCCAGCGCCGCTCACAGACAGGGCTGTGTGTCCTTTGAGACAGCGAGGGGCTGTCACCGTAACTGCCCTCCGGCTCTGTAGACTGTGCGCTGGTGGTGAATAATTATAGAATCACAGGATGGCAGGGGTTGGAAGGGACCTTAAAGACAGGCTCATAGAATCAAGGTTAGAAGACACCTTTAAGATCATGAAGTCCAACTGTCCACCCACCACTGCCACTGTAACCCCTAAACCACATCACCCATCAGCTGATCCACATGCCTCATAATCACCTCCAGGGATGGTGACTCCACCACCTCCCTGGGCAAGGTATTACAATGCCTGACCACCCTGACAGTAAAAGAACTTTTTCTAGTATTTAATCTGGACCTACCTTCTCATCTAGTCCCAAACCCTTGCCATGGGCAGGGACACCTTCCATCAGACCAGGTTGCTCAGAGCCCCATCCAACCAGGCCTTGAACACTTCCATAGTTGGGGCATCCACAGCGTCTCTAGGCAACCTGTTCCACTGTCTCACCATCCTCACTGTAAAGAATTTCTTCCTAATACCTAATCCAAATTTCCCCTCTTTCAATTTGTACCCACTGTTCCTTGTCCTATCACTACAGTGGGCTGCTAGCACTAAAATAACTTAGAGCAGCACTCGGCCTTGCCTACGTGGAAAGCAAGGGGTGTACAGCTGCCCTTGGAGTACCACAGAGTAATTTATGTGCAGTGAATTCATCAGCTAATTTTGTGAATGGCTTTAGACCCGTCCGGAGTGCCGCTGTTACCAGTTGGTAATGGAAGAGAGCCGTGCTTTAACAGGGTGCCGGATCACAGAGCCACTGGAGACCTGAGCAGCTTCACATGGTGCTTGATGCCTTTCTAGCAGGTGTATTTTAACTTCTACATCGTAAATACTGCCTAGGTGCAGTCAATCATAGAACTTGTGTTTACTGCTGCAGCTTTCCCTTGAGTGGACACCCTGCGTATATATTTGTCAGCAGAGCTGAGGGGCTTATATAATTGTCATAAGACAGGTACAAATGGGCATTTTCGCTACATTTAGATCAGAGGGTTCCTTTTCCAGCAAAAGAGTCAACACTTCCTTTCTATGAGCAGAACTAACCCTGTATACACCACAGAACAACTCTTTGTGTTATAAACATGACATAATATGTGCCATGAGGTTTTATAAATTCAGGTTCCCATCCCCCTTAAAGAGCTGGTTAAAGCTCTACAGATGAGGAATTTAGAAACAATTTTCAAAGCATGGTTACTCAAGCTGGAAGTTAGCTTTTAGCCAGGCTTTAATACAGCTTCCAATATTGCAAATAAAAATTTGCAACTGCAGCTGGGTTGTTTGGTTTTTGAAATAACTACATCCATAATCTTCAAGAATAATTGAAAGTTAGCTAAAATCTCTGGCACATATTTGTCACTGAGGGATTCTGGATCCTTTGAATGGACAAGACATCTATATATTGTCAGAAAAAACAGCTTACCAGAAAGAGGATATCTCAAGTTTAAACAGGTTCTATGAATCTTGTCATCCTTCTAAATGCTCATTATAAATAACTCCCTTTCAGCCTGCTCAGAACTCTTCTGAGTTTCCCTTCAGGGCTCACAGAGGAGATACTACAAATACAGGTCATTTTAAATGCTCCAGTTGATCCCATTTCATCTCAACTCGACTGAAGGATAAAACAGATGCACAACATGAACATACAATACCTTATTTAAAGATTTTAATTTTTTTGCCTGACATAACAAAAAAAAAAAAAAAACCTTAAGTAACAAAAAGAGCCACAAAGTAAGAATTTTTGTATCACAAGACACTATTTTCTAAATAGAATGTAAAGACATGCAATCATTTCTCTTGGTTCCTGGTCCAAAGACTTTGCCATTTCATGTGCCTCCAGTACACCACTTAGTCACTAAATGTGCTGTATTGAAGGCCTCTGACAGTTGGCCAAAATGAGAGGCTACACCATTATCAGAGCAATGACTGTGTTTGGTTGTACTGATGATAGTATGGAATAGTTTACTGCATCCTTTTCTGCATGTTGTTTTTCATCTGCCAAGGAAGAAATGTTCTAATAGTGACAAACAGATGGGATACAGCATTTGCCAAAGAGGAGCATGGAGCCTATCTCTGGGTCACATTCTTTTGCACTTATAACCTGTACAAAACCACTGTCAGCAGTGAAACTCTATGGATTGTAAAATAAATCAAATTGAAATTTGGCCTTCTAAACTGCAGATTTTTGTTTACTTGTTTACTCCATTAAATCTTTTAGATGCCATAGCAGATGATTTTCATAAAACCTTGGGGAAAACTCTGGAGAACTCTCTGCAATTAAGCAAGGGAAAGGCAAATAAGCAAAGCTTACATGTTCTCTTCCAAGTGCCTGGATTAGCACTCAGCAGATATGCCCATACTGTAGCTGAAGATGGGGCTGCTGGCAGAGCTCCTTCCAAACCAAAACTGGCTGGATGAGCTTTTAGAATGAGAAATCAGTGTCATGTTTTGGGGTTTTCGTATGAACAGGTCAGCTCTACCTGTGAGAACAGAGGATTGGAAGCAAAGTTTGGGAAACGTCAAATTAAGTTTGCAGTGGAGAATCTCCCACCAGGGCTCTGGCTCGAAGACATTCTTCTTTGGCAAAGAAATCTGTGCCTTCTCCCTTACTCATTAAAAATCATTCACCACCACTCTGCAAAGAGAGCGTTCACAAGGGAAGAGGAAAACAAGGAGACAACAGAAAGAGGAGGCAGGTGGGAGAAAATGCCCCAGCTGGTCTTTCTAAAGGGAAAAACTAAGGTGAAATTATGACACCAACATGGGTTGCAACAAAAAATTGTGAGGACCAAAAGGGTTAAGAACCCAGTGATCCTTGGAGCTCACACGTGTGTGAACATACATGCAGAGCTGTGCTAAGAGCAACAATTGTGTGAGAATTGGCTGGAGAAAGGGTACTGGGGAAAAGCAGCAACAAGGAGCTCATCATTATCAAGTGAGAGAATAACTTATCCAGAGACAGAGTTCATGTTAGAGGAATGCATCTTTGGGAGACAAAACATGACCTATGCGGTCAGAGAGGTAACCACCTCTATTGTCAGCACATGGAGATAGTCTGATAACACAAATAGTCAATGAACTCCCCAGGCCAGCAGCAGGCTCCCTGATCTGCTTTAGGGAAATTTCATACCCAGTCTTCTGGCATGAAAAGCACATGATAGAACTGTTGAGTTTTTCTTAGATCTGACTCTGAACTAAATGTTTTCAGGTGGTTTGTCGTGTTTTTTGTTTGTTTGTTTTTTTAACCACGACTGTACATCACTGTGGTTGTAGTCAACCTGCCATCTACATGGCTGACTACAAGGCTTGGATCAAGGCCTAGTACTAATTCTAATGGACAGTTTATGAAACATATTGCTGCAGTTGGAACAAAAAAAAAAAAAAAAAAAAAAAAAAAAAAAAAAAAAAAAAAAAAAAAAAAAAAAAAAAAAAGAGTATGTTCATGTTAAAGCTAACTTGTAATCAAAATGCCGTAAGACCAAGTCCATCTTAGAACTGTATATAATTCTGGCTGTAACACCCACCCTGCATTCTTATTATGAACTTTTAGCGATTCTTAAATTCTTTTGAAAGATTAGAAGCCTTTCCTTGTTGCTGTGACTTGCCAGAAGGATAAGTGCACCAGAAAATATTTAAGAATAACTGTCTGCTTCACCAGCAGTAATTGAATATTTTCTCTCTCCAGAAGTTTTATTCTGAACAAGACTACTATTAACTTTTCCAATGAATATTCTTTAGGTTGCATATGACCTTTTGGAGCTTTCTCTTGCAAAAAATCATGGGTCCATGAGCCCCTTCCTTTGGTAAATCTGGAAGGAAACCAGGAGTCTAAATTTGTGTGTTGGATTTAGCCAAGATACAGCAGATCATCAGAAATCACCCATACCTATGCAGACACACGTACACATTACCACACACATCTGAGAGCAGCTTTTTAAAAAAAAACTGGGACAGACCATAAGCTTTTTGGTGGGACCATCTATAGAGATGATATTTTTCCTGATACAAAAGGCACTTATGTAAAATACATGGTGTCTTTGGAAGTCAGGATAACCAACTATCAGTGTGCATTATGCTTTAATCTTATTGTGTGTTTGATAATAATAATAACATAGGAGTTTTTTTTCACGTTACTATCATGCAGCAAAGTTCCAGGCCCCTCACAGGAACACAGCTGACTGTTCTATGCTGTGAGTACTGTCATGGTTGGTTTAGTGCATGAATCTTGGATGCTTTATTTGTATGCTTTGTAGTTGCTTCTGCCATCTTTGATTAGTATCACCTGGAAATCCCAGCTTTTCTGCATGTAGTCACACCCAAGAGGAGAGACTGACTCGGAAAAGATTAGTGTCACTTTGCTTTCTCCCCTCATCTTTTCCCTGTAAAGGAGGAGAGCTTTCTGATCATGGCAGTGTATCAGTAAAGATAGCCTAGATACCAAATACCTTAAGGGCCTCAATCTCCTCTCATATGTCTCAGAATTAAAGCTGAAATAACTCTGTTGACTTCAGTGGTGATTTATACCTGCATTAGTGAAAGAATAATCAAGTTCTGGGGTTTGTATGAGGGATACTATGAATTTTGTTCTTTTACCTTCTTAAACAGACAGTACCAAATGCACATTTCCATTAAAGAGAAAATTTTAACATTAAGGATATCTTTCTGCCATACTATTTACACCTGTACCGATTTGGTGGTGATGAGAGTGGCAGCATGAGAGCAGCCCTTATACAGACTCAAGAAGCAAATTTAGAGGTTTCCCCCACCACAAATGCACAAGTTCTTCTTTAGTGTTTGGGTCACAAACTATCTCTGTGAGAGAACAAAGATACAGGAACCAGCAAACATTCACACTCAAGCTAAAGCTGGTACCACAGAAAATTTGTGTGAAGGCCTTCACTTTCTCAAGCTAAAATCGAGCTGCCAGACTTTGGCCCGTGCCAGTGTGTTTAATACAGGTCTTGCATCAGGTCCAGGCACGAGGCACCTGGGCCAGAGCCACAGAGAATTCTCAGCCAGAAGTGGCCTTGTTAAATACTCTGTTACTGGGCATGTTTTTCTGCTCATCATTGATTGAGAGCAGGTAATACACCATTATTTTTTGCTGTAGTGGAGGCAGCCCATCTCATAAAAATCTGTTCCTTTGGTTTCCAGTTTACAGGCCCAAAGGAGGATGTACCTGCTAACTGGGCATCCCCACTGCCTTCTTTTCAAGTGATCAAGTGGCATTTCTCCAAATAAGTGGATTCTCGTCTCTGCACTGCAGCAGGCCAGCATGGCAGCCCCAAATTGCTTCCCAAACGTTTTACCTGAGTTTCTGAGGCTGAAGTAAAGCTTGTAACTACAAAGGCTGGGTTTATCATTACTTTCAATTAATAACTTTGTCTATCCTCATAATTGTAATTTCTTATTCGCTTCAGGGAACTATTTACATATATTTACATATACTTATTTATGCACTTTAACAAATGTACTCATATGAAAATAGGGCATTTCCCTGACAAGCTTAGGCCTGTTTCTTTATCATTCAACTTCCCTTTCATTTCACCTTTTGTTTTGTTTCTTGACATTTGTTCTACTTTAAAATGCTGCATTCAGTTGCTAAAGACATCTTTGGTTTCCAGATATCCTACCAGTTTTGTTTAATTCCTCTCACTAAAATCCCAGATGATACTGAGCACTACATTAATTTTTAACAAAACAACTGGGATGGGAATATGACAAACTGAAGGAAGCCAGAAACCACAGTCCTCTACTTCTGCTGCTACAAACCAAAAGCATATTACAATTCATTCCTGCATGTCCTTTCTTAAGCATGTAATCCCAATTATAGAGACAGTCCTTGTGGCTTCATGGAAAGTACCTACATGATCACAGGCTCTCCTCAAGGGAGAAAAATTCAGTTGACTTGTCTAAGTAGGAGTTTCTCTGGAAGCTGGAGACTGAGGAGAGTCATAGCATGATTGGAACTTTTTTGCATAACCAGATCAAATCTGGTAATAGTGAGAAATTATTACCATCTGAATTCTAATCCATGGCATATGTAATTGGGGCTGGGTGGTCTCATTATAGCTTCCAGGAGAGCAAACCTCATCTCATAAACCACCACTGCAGGTGGCACTTCAAATGGAGATCTTTAGGCTTAGTCGTGTAAATCCACTTTTGTCAAACTTACACAGCATCTTTAGCAAAGTAAATGTAACAAAGTCGGTTGTCTTCATATTTTCTGATGCCTGAAGATTTCCACTAGATGTTTATGATCATTATTTAAGGAAAAAGAAAAATTAAAGACTTTAAGGGCTCATTTTCTACAGAATGATGTAAACGACAAATATTTGAGCAAACCTCAGGAAGATGACCCCAGCCCTCTCTTTAGACAAGCAGCAATGGGCCCCAAAGAGGAGAAGGCTTCCAAAGGCACAGTCTGTGTTTTCAGGACACATATACAAATAGATCTGTTTTTATAAACAACAAATCAGGATTGAATAGAGACTCCTCCTATGAAAAAGATAAATAGGTATTTCCATATCCTTTGGCATATCAAATGTAATTGACCTAGTTGCCTAGTAGTTTTGGGGACATTCAAACTACTTTAATCAAGCATTTAATCAACTATTTTAATCAATCATTTCAATCAACTGGGCACCACATCATGTCACATGACGAGCCTCAGTCAGTGCCTGCTTGCACACATTTATTGGGTAACACTGCAAGGAAGGCACTGCCTGGCCATCTTACCTCATTTCTGTCTCAAAGTACCATGCAAACCTGGCCCACTCTGCTACAGCAACAGCTAGCAGACACCCTTGATCTGGCATCCCCATGGTTTAAAATTTGCATGGAAAATTACAGCTCTCCCTAAAGCAAGTCCAACCAACAGCCAAAACATCATCACTCATGGTGGCAGGACTGGAAAGGCAGCACTTCTGAACACCCGCTCAACGAGACCCTTGATCAGTGGTGGTGGCTCAGTGAAGGGCAGATGCAGCAACATTTACCATCCTCAGGAAGCAAAGAAGGTAGGGCTGCTTGTGCATAAAGAACCCCCCACTCTGGAGCAGACATGCTTTTCTCTTGGCTAAAAACCAAGTTTCTGACATAGGAGGGCCTTGTTGGGGGGGGGATGCTGCTTAGATACAAAAGTGATGCTCATGAACAGTGGGCATTATTGTAGCTCAGTGAAGAGCAGATACTACTTTTACATTTGATTTCAATGCATTTTGAATTTATTTGTTTTCAAAAGCATCTAGAATTTAGGAGACATGTATTTATATGTAATAAATCAAAATAAGTGAGGAAGTGACAGCATAAGGAACTGAAGACTTTCAATAAAATGTTTCATTTTAAAATTACAAGAGCATAAATGCACAGAATCTTAGAGGCCTCCATCCAACAAAGCACTTACATGTATACTTAATTTTAAGTCTCCCTACAGTCACGCTTTACTGAATTGAGGCATAATAATGGTAAACTTCTAGGCCAAATTCTGGACTGAATTCAGTAGATGCAGATGTCTTTAAAAGGAAACAATATGTGTATGTAGAAAGCACATCTCTAGACACGCATTCCTGATCACGTGCATTCACGCTCAGAAATTGTCAAATGCGGGAACATTTGTTTCCCCAAATTTAAAATACTTGCCTTATTTAACACAGAGCCACAGAGGTGCTTTGCTGTACTGGCAGAAAAAAATGGTCTCTGCCCAGAAGACCTTATCGTCTAAAATTTGGACAGATGAATAGCAGGTAAAATGTAGAAAAGAATGAGAGTGGAGGAGAGCTGGAGTAATAGGCTCACATGGTTATTCATTACAGACATGTGCATTCTGTGGTTGCCAAGTTATAAGTTTTAAATATAGAAGTTTACTTTTATGTACAAGTAATAATTATTAACAGAACAGAAATCTTAGGGGGCTTTGACAATCCAGAACGAATGGGAGTTTTGCCACTCATTTCAGTAGAGTCAGGCTTTTATTCTGAGTCTCTGCTTTAACCCATGTATCCCCAAAAGAGAGCATGCACAAATCTTTACAGCCCATCCAGATCTATCCCAACCTGTAGAGCTTGGAAACTTGGGTGCAAACATCTGGCAGTTCCCAGCTCTCGGAAGGAGGAAGTGTCATTCACCACACAGCTGTAAACAGCAGGACAGTGAACAGCAACAAACCCTTTCCCAGCCCTTCTTTACAGCCAAGCCTCCCAATTAACCTTGCTGTAGTCCAGGAGCCAAGGAGGAGACTCACAGAACAAGAGTTGCTCCACAATTCCTCAATCTGCAATTGTGCCGTGGATTTTCTGAGGTGAAAGGCAGGGGAAACACCCAGTGTAGGACTGCCAGATAGGAATGGTCTGTGCAGATGGCCACACTCACAGCTCTCACCACCTCCAGCACACCCTGGGAGCTGCTAATGCTGCATACCCCCAGCTCACATAGGAAAAGGGATTTAAAGCAGCAGCTTTCACTGTTAACTTTCAGTTTTGAAACAGCTGAGAAGTGGAGGCTTTGAGGAAATCTGGGCCCGATTTTTATTTTTAGATAAACTGCCAGGGAAATAAATCACACAATAATGATTTTCAGTAATTTTTATAGGAGAACTGACAACTCACTGTGGTGACTCATGGTTTGCAGAGTACCCTACAATATATAGTGTAAGCATTTTAATTTCATCCACGATTGAAAGAGAATTCAAGGGATCTGGGCTTTGTTTCTGTAGCTTTTTGGAGGTGTTTCAGCATGAAGTGGGAAGAAGGTAGCAAAGGACACAGTCGTGCTGCAGTAGACACCTTTAAGGAATTGTACAAAGTTACATGGAATTAATATTTTTCCTACTGTTTCAGGACTTCTGCCTCACCTAAGAGAAACAAAATTCTGCTATTAGAGATAGAAACTAACCTTAATAGAGTCAGAGTAATACATGGGTTGGCCATGGTCTTGCCCCGTTTCAGTGGATCTGTTGGAGAAGATAAAAGCTTTCTATCAAAACTATTCTAGTAGCAAAATACCTTTGTAGTACTAGCATGGAAACCAGAGAAAGAAAGCGGGGGTTTATTGTTTGTTTGTTTGTGAGGGATCTTTTAGATTCAATTTTTTTGAACTTCTTTAAAACAAACAAACAAACAAAACAAACAGATGTTAAAAAGAAGGCTGTGACACCCCTCTGAAACAAGGCACAGGCTCCTTGGGCTCTGAGTAAAGAAACTGGCATTAGTTCAGTGACTTCAGCCCGGCTCCGTGCTGTCTGAAAGGTCCCTTCACAGGGAAGTTAATGCAGTATCTTGGCCTGAATTACCTCCTTTTTATCACTACCTCCATGCTATTTAGATATAGATTTTTTTAGTTAAATGTACTTGTTAAATTTTAATGTTCTTTTGAAACACTGATGAATTCAAACACCACTATATGCAGCTTGCTGGGTCCAAAGAGTCACACAGTGGGAGCAAAGCTCTATTCGAGCCTTGATGAAGGAGTTTAGTTAGAGCAGAGGATTTTTGTTTTTTTTTTCACTATAGGCATGATGTAATAACCACCCAGCTGATAAGCTTTAGCTAATTTGCATTTATTCTTAGAAAACACTATAGTAAGCTATGGTTGAAGTGGGTCTTCCCTCAGATTCCATACACTATAAGCTGATTTTCTCTCTCCCACATCTCCAGCACCCACAGACACTCAGCTGTCTGGGTGAGACAGACATGTCCTTGTCCAAGGGGTTGCACAGAGAGTCACTGTCCTCTTGGCAAAGAGCTGAAGGCAGCCCACCACAGAGTACACACAGCTGCAGCGCATTTGAAGTATTGCACAAACTCAGACTTTGGAGAAAATTAACTCTTAATGTAGCCATAATAGGAGCAACCAGATATTATTTGTGAATGGGAGGAAATAAACACTGAATTCTTTAGTTGCACGTGTTCGTTTGGTTGGGACAATGCTTTATGAGGCAGCTGAAACCTAGAAAAAATCAAGGATACAGTAATTTCCTCTTGCACTCACAAGACAGCACCAAATATTTGCTGAAGTTCAACTGTGATGGACAAGGAGGTATAATGCATAGATCTGGACATGTCAAGGCAAGAAAGGATTATTAGATCAGCTATCCCAACTCACACAGCAAAAGTTTCTGGACAACAAAATACCCTTGCATTAAATTTAATGCTTAGACTTTGATTAACGGGCTCTGCATAGCTAAATAATGTTGTTCAGAGAAACCCTGTGATGATCTGAAGACACCAAGACCGGCAGGACCCACTGTGAATCCCAGCAGAGAGTTCCAGTGGATACTTTGAAAGAGCAGCCTAATTTCCAATTTCAGCTTCAGTTTTCAGACACTGGTTCTTCTGACACATTTCCATGCTCGCTGAAAAAGCTCCCTTATACCCTGTATTTTTCTTCCCATGAAGGTGCTTATACATTATAATTGAGTCACTTCTCAATCTTCTTTTTATAATGAAAGATAGAATAAAACAGCCTGCGGCCTTTAGAGCATAGGCAGCTTTCCAGAAGAATTTATGAAGGAGTAGAGGAAATCTTAATTTCCCTACTTACAATACAGTATCAGTCATCTCCCTTTTCAAACTTGCCAGAAGCTTTTTATTCCTTTTGGGGAAAGCTATATACTCCTATTAAAAAGCATGTAAGCATGTATCAACTCAGATAGCCCTTGGTCCCTCAGACTGTTTTTGTGGACATGAGTACTATTTATGACAAACCAATTTGGAACTGTATGGCAGGTAGAAATGTAAATCATGTCTAAATCTAAAGCTCTAGTGCTACTTTTAACAGCTTTTATTTCACATAATTTTTTTTTCATAGAAGTGGATTTCAACTAATCTTACACTGATTTGAGAAAACCCTTTGCAGAGCCCAGTGTCATTACAGACTGTTTGCAAGGGCTTGCCGTTGATTGCTGCCAGAGTCATCGATGGACAGGGGCTGCTCCCCCCACCAGCATCTGCCCAGACCTCTGATACAGAGCTATTTTCTGGACACAGCAGCCAGTGTGGTTTCGCTGGTTTCTGGCATAAGCACCTGTATCTGATCTTGTTATTAAAGAAGGAATCAGTGTGGAAAAAGCTCCACCCTTGGTGGCACAGGTAGCACCCCCAGGAGCTGTGCCTCAGCCACCCCTCTGGCAGCCACGAAGCTGCTCCCAGACAGATGTTTGCCAGGTGGCCTTGCACAGCAACCTGCTCCCTGCCACAGAGCTGTGTGATGGTGACACAAACCCATCCCTGCCCTTGCTGGTGCCCATTTGTGGCTCCAGCCCCTGGAGCTGTGCCCAACAGCTCCCTGTGAAAGTCCTGCTCTTCCCCTTCTCCACCTGTGACAGCTGCTCTCCTTGCTCATCACTGGAGACCCATTTCCATGAATTTTAGCAGGGGAGGCTTCCCAGTCCCTTTTTCCCCAGCCCTGTGTGGGGCCAAGCAGGAGTGACCTGACTGAGCCACCAGGAATCATGGCTAGTGAGAGGGAAAAGCTGCTCCGTTCCCTGGCACGGCACAGCCACTGGCACCAGCGGCATCGCAAATCCTGTCAGGGCTTCCCTGTCTGGCATTAAAACCATACCTATTATTTATGGATACCCCTTTTTAAAATTAGATGATTACAAATTAGAAAATACATGTCCTTAAATCTGAAAGTGCAAAGAGGGGTTATAAATATGCTAAGTCATTCTTTTATGTGACCTGAATAATTATGGAAGCTGTAAGAGTTGCAGTTTAAAAGGATTTTCAAAACACATTATCTTTCAAAAGATACATACATCAGTAGAAGGTCATCTGTGACCCCTGCATTGTGTGGATTTTCTGATGGAGTAGATAGACCTAAAGTAAGATGACAGCTGCCCTCTCATAATTATCAAGTAGGAAGCTGAAACAAACTGAAAGCCACCCAAAATATCAATATCAAAGTACACACAAACATAACAGCATAACAGCATAAAGATAAGCATTACGCTTAAATCTCTACAAGATGCTGCTTCCAAGCTTAAAGGAAGGCGCTGATTTTTAACGCAGACACAATACATGTGTAATTATTCTATACTACAGTTATTCTAGCAGCATATGCAAATCTTGTACCGTGCAGCCCGAGACCAGACTGTACACGCAGACAACTAGTTTGTGCAGTCGGGGTAATCACAACACAAGCAAACAGAAAACTGCACGTGCACATCCGACTTGCCACATTTGGGAGCCCGGGCAGATCCACCCTTCTGTCCTACTAACCATGTGCCCATCAGCCCCGTGCCAGAGCGACGTTTATGTATTCAAAAATCAGCACTGTCAGTTCTAATGGTAAGGGACAGGTCCCATTGTCTTCTGGCATATCGCGCTTTCTTTGAAATGACTTGTCCTAGATTTTTAGATTAAAAATAACGAGTATATAATTCATATATACCACATAAATTTTATATTAAAAAAAACACACAACTTAAACCCATACCTACAGTACTTTAGTACCTGACTTGTATATTTATGTGACTATTGTTAGAAGTGACTAATTGGGTTTGATTAGCTTCATCATTAATATTCTGTCCATAATTTAACATGCTTCAATAAAATACCCTAAAGCAGTATAATGATTAGATTTCAGGAATATGTGTTTTGCAATTAAGTTGCTCTTGATTTTGATATGCAGATTAAGAAATGGTGGTCTCATTTAAAAAAAACTGCCCTTATTAACTCAGCAGTATACTCTGAAGATTAGGTAAGAAATCCAAGATTTTCTCTTTGTATATGCTAGTTAAAATGTATTTCAATCAAGCATATGTGGGCAAATCAGATTTGATTAGTTTAAGTTCACAGTCATTCTATCTAAATGAATAATGTGTCACCTAACATTGCAAAAATTTGATTAATAGTTTATCAGTTAATTAAAAATGGGGTTTAATTTTTCTTTTTTAGGAAAATGCAAGGTAGATATTCCTTGTCTTCATCATAAATGCAAATTATTTCAGCTTGAATCTATTGTTCCTTGCTCGCTTCTTAGCCAACTGGCAAGAATATAAAGCTTTTAAAACCATCTCTTTTAGAGAGGCAGTAAAACTTTGTTTGGTTACACATATGGCTGCCAGTTGTCCAAGTTCGAGAGGGATAATTCCTGCATATCATTATTCCTCCCCCAGCCTCTGCAGGGACTTTTTGGAGAAGGCCTCAGATTGTCTTTGCTCCGTCCCACAACAGGTCTGGGAGGACTCTGCAAGTGAGTTGTCCAGGTGAGACCCACTGAAGGGTTCGGGGGAAAAGAGGAGATGCCAGACACTCCAGGGAGTAAAAGGGGAACCTCAGGGGACAGACAGCCCCAAGAGTGGAGCACCAGAGCCATGGGCAGTCCTCAGTGTCTCCTCTGCTAGTCAGCAAGGCTGCCAAGCCTCCCCATACAGTGGCAGCTCCTCAGGGCCATCAGCTCATGACAATCCCAGAGGAGCACAGGGGCAGGATGGAACCCAAACAGGGCTCCTGGGGAAGGGAGATGATGGGCAGATTGTGTGTCTGAGCATAGCTGCTGTAGGTTTGCACCTTGTATGTATGTTTTATTTATATGTATTTATATATACACACACACGTTCTCACTAGCAGACACCCATCCTGCCTAGCCAGAGAAGAGAGCAGGATGGAGCTCTGTGTGGTTCCTGAATTTCTGCAAACACTCTGTACTTGCTGCTCTTTGTCACCAGCTATGTGTATGTGTATATATATTTATTTGCAAACACCAACATTAAGAAAATGGTAGTGCTACAAAAAAAGAAAGCAAGTGTGAAAAGTTAAAAATTGGTGAAAAAAACCTGGCTTCCTTCAAGACCTCAGTTAAGTTACTTGGTACAGCCACATCACATAGTTTTAATTATATTCTCCCATACTACACTTTCTACAGGATTTTACATTATGTAGTGCACAGCGTGAATAACACTGTCTGAATTAGCAAATATGAAACATGTACATCTACACATGACATTACCCAAGTACACAATTTAACACGCTTGGCAGAACCTCTTCTAAAGATGCTCCTACAAGTCCCCATTATACCCTAGGAAAACAGTCAGGACTTTATCAGGAAACACAGGTAAAAGCCTTCACACTGTAGAAGAGAGACACAGGAGGTGCCTCTCATCACTCAGGCTAAGCATGGGGCTGCAGAGCAGCCTGTGTGCTCCCTGTACGCATCACCATTGGAGTAGGTGAGATGGGCAGGATGGGGGTGGTTTCTCAGGTAACTGTTCAGCAACTACCAGGAAAATTTGCCTGCTTTTCTTCAAGAATTCTGTTCCTTTACTTTTTCACTTAAATTTTAATGTTAAAATCAGTCCAGAATGTTAAAAATACCTACTCCGAAACAGCTGGCTGAACTCCTCACCCATCCGAGTTCCTTGCTTCTCCCCTCCGGCACTGTCCTCCCTCTGTCTGCTCTCACACACACCAGGTATCCAGACTGTCCCACCCTTTTTTCTTTCACCCAAATGTTTCAATCTCCTTTTCAATTTGTCTGCAAATCAAACTTCTTATTTTAGTCCGTATCACTGACTCTTGTGTTCCCTTGTCACCTCCACTGTCCATACTTTATATCTTTATTTTCCTGTGTAAGGCAGCCTCCCAGAACTGATTATAAAGACTATTGCCCTTTCTCCTTCTCTCCATAGCCACTGCTGCTGCTGCTGCATCAGGAAGAAATCAGCTACTTAATTACAGCGTATGAGACAGATAAAATGCCAATTTTGCCTCCTATTTATAATGATCACTTAATTTTGCAGGCACCCCACAAAGAGCAGAATCTGCATGCTGGTCCCTCGTATTTTCATATTGTTATTAATAATCTGAGCATGAGGGGGGTGAAAGACAGAAGAGAAGGGATCATATTTTCTGCTGCACAGCTCTACACTATTGTAACTGAAGCACAATAATCCTGTTTGTAAGCAGATAAATGTATCTATACCAATCGCAGAGTCACAATTACTGAGGTTAGAAAGG
>NW_020955662.1:575280-586283 GCF_003031625.1 Empidonax traillii | reverse complement strand
CACCCTTTAATCCTGAGGTTCATCTGCCGGGGCCAAGCACGCTTGGACGGTGGCAGCGAGGTCCTCAGGACGTAGATGGATTGCCTTACAGGGCTAACGAGCTCCATCTGCCCGGGGAGGGGCCCCGACCGGGAATCGAACCCGGGTCTCTGCAGTGACAGTGCAGTGAATTTTCCCCTGGACCACCGGGGGCTCCCCCCTATTGTTATAACCCACTGCACTCAATGCAGGAGAAATAGCTCAGCTCATAAAAGATGCTTGCAGAAACGGTAGTTGTCCCAATAGTGAAGATTCCTACTGACTGTTTCATTAAGATCCTTTAAAAAATGGGACTTCCAGCAAAAATACTGAAAATAGTCCATAGGAGAGATACAAAAGCTCACCGCCAACACAACGCAATACCTCACTATCTACAGCAGTGACTGTTTCTTCTGAACAAAGTATGGTTTTGTATTTCTGAGGTAGCAATGCAGAGAAAAATAGATGTCTAAGTTACACCAACTAGGGTACCATACACTTATCAACTTCTGACCTAGCAGTGCAGGAAAGCAGGAACTTCTAAAATATGATTCATCTCATCCTTAGGCTGGTATCAAAAATTCATTAGTTCTAATGAATCTAACTGCAGAGGTGCTTACTTCCTTTCAGTGGCCATAAAGGGATTCTAGACAACTAACTGTGGCATGTTTGTCTATCTGAAATTGTCATAGATCCACCCTGCCCATTCCCTAAGGCTTGGCTGTCAATGCAAGGCCTTTGATGTGGGCCAAATCACTGTGTTCATTCTGCACTATGACATTTAATTTTTTTAACAACACAGTCCCACGACAAGTCACGTGTCCATTGATTCCAAGGAAACTAGAGGAAAATAATAGTAATACCATTAGGTGGTCTCCACCTCATCCATTCATTCTAAAGGTTGTATGGAAAATTAGTTCAGGCTAGATGCCTCTGCTTTAGTAGCTAGCTAGTATGATTACTTAAGTAAAACTACAATGGGGGTTCAAGCTAGTTGTCTAGACTGCCTCTCTGATGCTGCCATAAGCATCTCTTTATTGTTTCTGGAGATCTAGCTTCTAAACAGCTAAAAGTTAGGGGAAAAGTATTCCAACTAAAGTGGCAGTTAGTAGCTGGTGGTCATATGGGGTTGGAAGAGGAAGAAGAAAAATATATCAAATGTCTTAGAAATATTTAGTTTTAGTATTCACCTAACTTCACCGTATTTTAGTCTTTCAATGTCCATTGCAATGGAATGTCTAAGGAAGCAGTGACAGACCCCAGGAAGATGTAAAGGAAGATGTTACAGGAATGAACAGAACATTGCCAAAGCTATCCATTCTATATTAGGAGGCTTTTGCCTTAAATTCAGTCACAACTTAGTCTTGAACTTTGCTGCTCAGCACAGAGAACCTCTATGGTTCTCTCCATGTGTCCTTTCTTAAAGAATGCACTAACACATCCAGTCAGAGTCAACAAGCTATGCTGCTTGTCTCTGCTCTCAGGAATAGACTCAGGACTCTCTTCAGACCGTCTGAAGAGATGAGTAACAGAAAATCTGCCTCCATACATGGGACTGCAGTTCCAGCTGTCCCTGGGAGCAACCTATGAAAATCTTCCAAAGAGCCATTCCTCCTTTTCAAAGTCTCTTAAAATTAACATTTGTCTTTATTTCTTATTCCTTTAATTATATTCTTACACAAGACTCTTACACACAGGTTTTGAGGGGCTGGGTACTTCTTTATCACATTTTACTAATCGAGAATTAGAGTCTGTTTAGAAGGATTCTGTTTTGAAGTTCTCCTTCCAACCTCTGCAGTTTTCCTGCAGCTCTTGCAGGTGCTAATGGGAGGAAGCATAAAATCAAGAAACACTTTCACCTCAGTGCCTTCTCTGCATTAGAAGGAAATATCATCGGGGAAATTTCCCTTAAATACTTTGCGATAAAATCCTGAGGTACTGGTGAAGTTACTGTCTACTGATTACTCTGACTTCACCAGACTTCTTAGAGGAAAATAATTGCAGTGTGCCTCCTGCTACAGATATAGCCTGTGTAATTTCCTTTATCAAAAGTCATACTGTCACTTAGTTTGAGCTGTTAAAAAGGAAGACGTACATAAACCATGTTAACTACTTTCTCCAGACACCACAAATTGTACCTAGTGCTATTTTCTCATAAACAGTTGTCAAGTTCCCTTGTTGATCAACAGTGATCAACCTTCACCACCTTCATGTCTGACTAAAAATTCATCAGGCCTGTTTTTCCTCTGCTGATGAGCTTGGGGATTTCATTATTTTCAGAATGTTCATTAAACTCTCTACTTACTCTAAAAATCGTAGGTTTTGTTTTTGAAGGTGTTTTTTTTTGCCTGCTGAGTGACTAGTTGGCAGCTGCTTCATGCATTTGTTATTCCACAGTACAAGATCTCATAACTGTGCACTCAGACACTGTGTCTTCAAGAGACAGTTGCCATAAATAGACACCACTTTACAGTATTTGACATTGTCAAAGCACCGGGTAATGTTCACCAATAGCCATTAACTAATTCATCTTCAGGGCAACACCGATATAATTAACACATGAGTAAAATGAGATTTAGGAGTTAAGTCAGTTGCCTGGGCAGAGGCCTTCATGGTCTAGTGGATTAGACATCTGCTTCTCCAACCAAAGAAGTTGAGTCTAATCCTTTTTCTGACATTGATTTGCTGCATGACCTTACAGAAAGTCAATTAACTTCTCTGTCTCAGCTGCCCTAGAGATAATAATGCTTACCTACCTGGTGACATAGGGGCATTTTGAATCTGTACTAAATGATACTCTTAATGTATTCCTAGGGCCCATCAGTGGAAGAGGTGAAACATTAAAGCTGTGAAGCTCTCATGTCCTTGCTATTTTATCTAATTCCTCCCACACACACCACAAATAGCTTAGGGGTAAGGACAAATTTCTTAGGCTAAGGTGCTCCTTGTGCAACTGTGTCTGGCATCAGGAATTTTCATCAGATCCTGTTTGACTGGTAAAGTTATTTAGAATAGAGGTCAGCACTAGAATTGCAATGTAAAGTTTATTTCAAACTTGGCCGTGGAAGAAAACAGCATCCTTCCCATATTACCATGAGGTAATGGACAGACCGTACTCCTGATTCAAAGGAAGCAGAGCCTGCTGCAGATACCCTAGAGCCTGTGCTCATGCACCATCCCCAGTTCCCTCTGAATGAGACTTCTGCAGGATAATTTCTACAGTTGTCGTGACCCACAGCAGGGATACAAGCCCAAAGGAAAAGTACCTGCAGACGTGCATCTCCTGGAGCAGACCCACCTGATCTTGCCATCTCTGAGCAGTGGGGCGTCGTACGTGAGAGAAGATCAACTAAAATCTGCTCTTTTAAGTTTGTGAAAAGCCATCCTTGAACTTCTTTACTTTTCACAACGTGCCACAGAGCATTAAAAAATACTACTATAGCTGGCATTTGAACGGCCTGGCAGGTATCAAGGCTGGTGGTGTAAACAGGTAACTTTGTATCCCTTTTTGTGAATTTGACCTTTCTTTTAATTACTTCTACAAAATATTCTGTTGCTACATAATGTTTCCTAGGCCCATAAAACCTCCCACAATTCTAATATAGCAAGAAACCAGTCACATGGGACATAAGAATTCAACATTTACCTTTATTTCTGTGAGCAAGATTAATATTCTTTCTCTTTAATAATGAAGGAAACATCAGGCACATTTTTGCCTTTTGCCTGCTGAATTACAGCAAACACAGTGAACGCTCATGCAGCCAGAAAATTAATAACCTATTCCTGCTTCTGCTGTGACACTGATCACTTCTCAGCATCTTTTCTGCTGATGATTTGCCTGTGTGCCGGCTGTTTCATTTCGCTGCCCTGCTCTCTCTACCCTCAGACTGGTTAGCACTAGTCTCTTCTCCACTCTCCCATCTCCACTGATAATGTGTTTAACATTTACTTTGATGCTACTCCTTGATACTTTTCAAAATCCTTCTAGGAAATAAGACCATTAAAAAGAAACTCTTTGGGAAAAGACAAAGAAAAACTAAAGCACAAAGTATATATGTGCCTGTGTATCATACCCCTGTAGGCTTTGTCTTGCTGCAAACCTGGAGATGACTCAATGCAAACCCATACTGCTGTAAATAGGGAATAAATACTGTGTTCTCCTAAAATACATCTGGGCAAGTTCAATAAACCCTGATTTACTGGCTGCTATTTGCAAACATCTGCATATTAAATCCCAGTAAATTACTAGTGAGTGGTCAGATCAGTAATACAGAAATTCCCAAGGCTGAATAGCTTGTCTACAGCTTGTTCCTATGGATTTATTTACTGCAGAGGCCACTAGTGTGACTAGCACAGACCAAATGTCTCCATGTCTACACACTGTGGGAGAACTTGAAGGTGACTTGTAATAACTTATGAAATGTACTCTAGGACTGTATTCTGAGCATGGCAAGGAGCATAAACTAAAACTGTATTCACCCCTCAGTGCCTAAAATACAATTTTTCAGTGCTAGTTTTGGCGTGGATTAAAATTACCTGTGTGCTAATGAGTGATTAATATGTAACACATTTGGCACAAGCAGAACAATTACATTCAGACAGATTACTGGGTACTTCTTCTAAGTGTTTGTAGGTTATCTTGTAATGTTATCTCATACACTTGCATGTTTGGTTGGGGTGCTTTTTTTGTGTGTCTTTACTATATGGACAGTTAGAAATTTCTGCATCTAATCTATTAATACACTGAAGCATCCATTTGACTTTAAGGTTGAGCTTCAGATCTCTGCTGCATCAGGCTCTTTGTTTAAATATGTATCTTTTAGTTTTATATTGCGTATTTTGCAAGATTTCGTAAAATTATGCAACATACTAGTTCTATAGTCTACACTACAGACCAACAGGTGTGACTTCAACTTTATCTATCAATACAGTAAAGGACAAGTAACACCAGGAAGGACAACTTATTTTTCGTCTTATTAGTTCTTTCCGGGAGCTTTTGTTTAACCTTATATAAAAATAATTACAGTTTTCTGTGAGATATTTTCCCTTTTTTAAAGTTTGGAATGAAGTGGATGATTTACATATATAATTTTTTTTTAGGATAAAGGTGTATGGACCTTCAGATATATATAGGCTTTGCTGTAAATTAATGCTGCTGAAGACAGTGAACACACTTCTACCTACAGTGACCTTGTAAAATACATTCAGATGAAACAGGGTCTACATGGATGGGAAGAGGGAAAGGAAATCAGTTTATCTTAAGTTTGGTAATTTGGTAATGGTTCCTCTAAACAGTATTTTTACTTCTTAGTATGATCACCAGAAGACAATGTATAGTCAGTATTAAATCAGGGCAGATACAGACGATAAAAGCAAAGCTTAATCTTGCTAGGATTAGTGACTCTAAATTGATACGACTGAAAAACACTGCAAAATGCTGAAGTTGGGTGGCTTCAGGGCTTAGCAAAATGCCTTGCCTGGTAATTATCAAAAGTCTTCAAATACACTGATTGCACCTGGAAGCTCTGATTGGATTACGAAAATAAACAATAATAATAATAAAAAAAGGTTGACTGTAATAGCCTCATTTGTACTTTAATTAAAAGCTTTGTTTTTAAATATAACTGATTCCCTGAGGTTATTTTTAAAGTAAGCTTCTGGCAAGGCAACAGTGTGGTGGATTAGAGGAATTGAGGAAAAATCATCATTCAACATACAATTTAGAATAATGTGTGCATATATACAGATACATGTGTATACCGCATCATGTAACAGGATACAGGACTGGATTTATTAAAGCCAAATGGAAAGATATTTCCTCTTTTAATATTCTAGATCTCTTTTAATATATGCAATGCAGATATTGCACTGAAGCCTGATTCATATAAATACCACATTGATTGCACATCAATGTGGTCAGTCCAGTGAAAGCTCTGTTTTACTACAAATGTAAAACCAAGTTACCATCTTAGCTGTCTGCATCTACAACTCCATCTAACAGTGGCTGTTACACTTGATGTGTATATATAAGACGTATCATCCATCAGCTCACTGCTTATCATGGAGCATGCAAGCATGAGTTGAAAAGCAGCAGGCACAGATAAAGCACAGTTATGGAGAAGGAGCAACAGAGTAGCAGCAATGGAGTTGGACTGGGGGGTGCTAATGAGTAGTGTTAAAAGTGGAGTGCTGGGGGAGAGGGTGAAAGATCTGTATGAGACATGGCTGAATAAGAAAAGACAGAAAACAAGGCATATTTCTATTTCTTATTTCAGAAGAGAACTTACAGCTTCCAAATTTTAGTGGGCAAGCGTGTGCATCCATGGGGAAATCTTCAAGCTGCATGGGACATTCAGCAGAAATGGTCAATCTGTAGGGGAGTAAAAAGAAAACACATGATTTTTTTTCCCCTGCACCTTTTCTTTAGGCCTCTCACCACAATACCTGAGTGCTGCCATAATCAAGCTTTGCCTGAAGGCTCCTTGTTCCTGTTTAACCCTTAGTTAAACTGGATGTGAGACAAGCCAGGTGGACCACCGTGTGTGCATGCCACAGGCCTTATCTAGTAACACTGAGACACGTGAAATGATATTATTTATGTAAGGTGTCCCAGTAAGACCATTCTTTCTTATTAGTACGTGAAGAAACCTCTGTGATGGAGCTTGTGCCACACACCTTATACTTATCTCCTTTCTGTACATACTGCAACTGGACTAGGAGTTTGACTCCTGGGTAGAGCACTGTTACAGACATAAAGAAGCATTGACTTTATATGTAGATGTAACTATTTAAATACATAAACCAAATAATTATAAATAAAAGTAGATAATATAACTATTTATAACTATATATAAAGTTATATATCATCAAGTACATATATGTAGCACTATAGTTAGCTTCTGTGGAAATCACATTGTATTGGGGTAGTCCGTTTCAGTTTAACACACTGTGAATTACCTGGGCATCCTGTCAGGAAAAAACAACAGGGTGATCTTCCCTAGGCAATGTATTGCCTAGGGAAGCAGTTCTATCCTAGACTACCTTGCCACTTGATCTAGAGAGGATTTAGTGGTAGGGAACGAAAAACTCATAGGAAAATATAACCATGTCTTATGGATGTTCTGTATGATTGACAGATCAAGCTGAACACTAAAAAAAGTCTGAGGCAAATTTCTGAGCAGTGCAGCATCAGTTATACTGATATCAAGTGAGTCAAATACATCAAATATATCAAGAGAGCCAAAGCTTACTTCTAGCACTAGTAAAAACTGTTTTGTTTATGCCATTTTGATATTTGCATAATACACAGTTTCCTCAGGAGAGTGAGGATGCAAATCTCATTTTACATTATGAATAACCTTATGGCTTTCTCATTTTATGCTGCTATTCCACCTCAGAGGCAACAGACCAGAGATATCCGAAACCTTACAGACTGCCTGGTGCTGGGGCTCTGCTGGAGGGCATCCTGGTTCCTTAGAAAACTGTTGCCTGGGGAGCAAATATCTGCAAAGAAATCCACAACACCCTACTACCAGAATGCAAAAGTACACTTTCCTATCACAACAGCAACACAGAGCCATACTCCCCAGCTATATATACTCACCGCTTCCTATTAACACCCCAAAGTGCTACAAAAACTTCTATCCAAGGGGGTTGTAAAGAGTAACAATCTGTTTACAGATGGCACAGTGTTCAGCCAGTCCACTTCAAGAGAACACGATGCCTTGCCAGGGCACTCCAGCTACATAGAAAATAAACTGGGGGAAACAGCTCCACTCTCTGCCAACACAGAGAAATTCTGGAGCTTTACCAAAGGCTGGAAATGGCAAAATAAGCACAGAAAAATGTAATAGTATCATTGGCTTGAGATCATATTCCGAGGATAAGTTGGGAAACAGGAAGGGAAAAAGGCAAACTGCACACAATAATATAAAATGTAAAGAAAACATGCCATAAAAAGCAAATGAAAAAAACTCCAGAACAGAGATAGTGTACCATTTTGTAAGAACAGACAGGAGGCCAAAATATAGAAAAAAAATTATTGAGGCCTGAGATACCTGCCCTTAGGCAAAACTTTCCTTGGGCTTTATTTTTGTAAAAGAAATTTCAAGATCACTCAAATATGCAGTTGTCTGCAGTGGAGAATGCCCTTGGGCACCAAAGCCAGCAAAGCCAAAGTCACCAAGAGTGCTGTGTGGGTGAATTTTACAAGGTGGTTCTACCAGCATCCCATCCAGACCTTGCATCTTTTTCATAAAAATCACTCTAATGGGTACTTGAAAGCAAGGTTACCATCCCTCCAATGCATTGTTACATTTTCCATGCTAAACACTGCAAATTTAATTTTCTTGATAAATTCAGAAACCTTGTTCCCAGAGTCCATAAGAAAGCTGGTATGTTTTACTGCACTGCATCTCCTGCTTCTTTTTCTACCAAAGTTTAGCATGTTATTCGAAAGGCTGCAACATTTAAATATACATGCTTGTAATCTGCAAATATTGAGGGAGGGAATCCCTATATCCATCTTATAAAGACAACAGATGTATAATCAGGAAGTGAAGGAAGATTCTGAGCAAAATTATGCATAAGACCTTCTGCTTCATCTGACTGTCCTATGAATTGTATCCTGCTGTCTGCATCTCTGGAAATAACCCTTGTGTATAATGAGGAAGGCTGTAGACATTCATCAACTGTAAATGTGGAAGAGAAGTGAAGATGATTTGTACAGAGACTGTGACCTAGTGGAATTTAATTAAGTCCCTCCAGAAATTATTTTTGCCTGTCTTAAATGAAAGGGTAGCAGATAAGGCTGGAGGGCATCTGGCTGCCACTACCTGACTCAAAAGCCCCCAGAATCCTTCTGGTGCCAGGGCTACACCTCTGTCCCCTCTGAATTCCTCATCCAGCAAAAGGCGGCACATCCCTTAAAAGGATGATGCCTGCTGCAGTCATCTGGGTCTATCCTGGGGGTAGGGAGTACCAAATTTAGCAGCTGTGAATGTGCTTGGGTACAGCCTTTCCTTTCATTAACACGAATTCTTCCCATGAAAAAGTTCTTTTTGCTCTCTATCAGTGACATCTGCACCCTTCCTTCCTTTTCCAGTACCTCTGTCTTAGGACCACTCCTAGTCTGGCCATCTTGAACAAGTGAACTGGCTATGCTCTTTGTTACATGCTATTAAAAACCTTGTAGTTGAGCCTCTTAGGTGCTTTTAAAGTGCTCGCTGAACACTCTCCTTAGATACCTCCTACAAAAGTGTGCATTACCAGAGGATTTTGAAGTGTCTTGTAATGGCCTACGTGACAAAAAATTTGACAGGAGACTTGTAAGAAAACTTGACTGTGGGTTCTCCTACACAGCACAAATGTCACCACCCTGAATTTCTGCAGGATGTTCTGTGCCAAGCTGGAGCTGCTTTTCATTACTGTGTGAGGACCTAAAAAACAAAGTCACTAAACTGACTCCAGGTTCAAAGAGACGGGATTTTCTATAGTGTGCAGAAATAAAAGCAGCACAGCAGCCATCTCTTACACTCTGGGAGCAGGAAGCATGGGTCACTGCATACAGATTTGCTCCTCGATGCAGAGTACAAACTATATATTCAGATCATAGCTTCAGGACTCACAAAAAAAATTGTATCTAGGTCTACTCTTTCAAATATCACCTGGGGTGATATTTGCACTCTTTGGTTTTTAACACTGTGACCAAGATTAGGCACCCTTTGCGTATTCTAGTTTACACAGCTGATTATAATAACATTACTCCTAGTTTGCATTTATTTAAAGAGAAAGGAGGTCTTGGCATCCTTTGATGCCTTTGCCTAATCTTTTAAATAGGTGACTCCAGAATGATCTTGCTGTGCTCAGTGCAGCAGTTATCTGAGCTAGAGACAGTGCCCATACCAGGATTTTTCTGTCACAGCACAAGCATTTCTCAAAGGTAGCTCTTTTCAACAGAAGCATTTAAAAGCTTCCCTCCTCCACCATCATTCTGTCTTAATAAAATCCCTATAAGATTAGTTTCACTCAAACAGGGTTTATGACAAGATGATAGGCAGCTGTTAAAAGGTCCTTTGCAATGGGAGGATGAAAGTCTGATTTTATTGAAGATAATGGTAAAATTCTCCCTGACTTAATGGGGCCCTATTCACATAAAAAATGTAACAAACCCTGACGATAGTTGCTGATTTATTACTGACAAAATTTCACTTTCATAATGCTCCAAGTACTCACACTACTATCCAAATGTTAATCAACCAACAAAATGCTATTGCATACCTTAATTATCTGGAAAAAAAAAAAAGTTAGGTCTACAAATTATTTAATCTGTCATCTATAATTGTACATGAAAGCTTTATCAAAGCTTCATTATATATATATAGCCTTTACTTTAAGAACATAAAGTGATTACTGAAGTTCTGTTTCAAGACACATAAACAAATATCCCTCTCAGAAAAGCACAACAATTCAAGCAGCAAGACTTCGTCACTCCAGAAAAGTCACCTTCAACAATTTCCACTGGGGAATTAAGCATGACAGTGCTTTCAAGAGACCATTCCTTTTTAACAAGAAGGAAAAGGAGGTGGTGTTAAAGTCAAGGATGTGGCAAGGAAATAAATGCACGTATTAGGGAGTCAGACATTTGCAGTGAGTGTGCTTCTAGGAGAAGTGAATGTCCCTCAGTAGAAGTCCCCGAGACAAAATGCATCCTGTCCTGCAAGACCCTGTTTTAGGGTACTGCAGGGACCCCTCAACTGTCTCTGTGATTCCCTCAGTGCAAGGGAAAAGAGTGGGGAGACTGAGCAAAGCTGTCATCTCTCTCCTACCCTGAAAGTGCAGAAAAACACTTTCTGGAGCATTATCTGCAGCTGCCAGGCAAGAGGTGAGGGCAGTCACGTGCCTGGGGAGCCCACAGACAGAGTGGAAACTTGCTTTTTCTTATCAGCTACTAGCTTTAGTATGCAAACAAATTAAAACAGAGAGCT
>NW_020955662.1:534885-574248 GCF_003031625.1 Empidonax traillii | reverse complement strand
AGCTGTCATCTCTCTCCTACCCTGAAAGTGCAGAAAAACACTTTCTGGAGCATTATCTGCAGCTGCCAGGCAAGAGGTGAGGGCAGTCACGTGCCTGGGGAGCCCACAGACAGAGTGGAAACTTGCTTTTTCTTATCAGCTACTAGCTTTAGTATGCAAACAAATTAAAACAGAGAGCTTTAGGATAGGGTACCGGAAAGGCAGAGTCACCAGTGCCTTCTGGGAGAAGTTAATTCAAGATAAGTGTTGAATAACAAGAGGTACTGAGAAAGGGGACACGAGGAAACTTTTGTTGGTGCTAAGGTACTGTGGCCAGAGAGATACAAAGCTTTTCTGCCTGTTTGCCTTAATCCCAAAACCAGCCCCATCTTCTCAGTTGTTTATTTCTGTGCACTGCTCTTACCTCTGATTAAAGGGAGCATTTTGATGCTGGGCTTTGGCCCCACCTGTGCTGGCAACCAGTATCTGCAATGGGGTTCACATGAGCCCAAGTGCTGTTCTCACCATGAGGCCAGCCATCACCACTTTCCTTAATAAAAGGCAAAATGTTTGTTTGGAACGCTTTAATATTAAACATATTTCAGTCCATCTCATCAACATGCCAAAAGAGAGTTAATGGATCCAGCCTTAGTTAAGTCACATCCCACTCCACGGGGCTGGTTGTTTCCCTGCAAAGGGAGACTTGAGGGCTGGGTCAGACTTTTTTCAGGTGAAGCTTCCCTGAGTACCTGCTCCAACAGGACCTCAGCAGAACAATCTGAGCCCTCCTGACATCCTGACATCTCCAGTATGCCCATGGGCACACATGTGGATAGAAGAATAACAGAGAGTTGATGGGTTGGTTTGTTTTTTTTTCAAACTGCGAACACATGGTTAGGTTTGTGAAATTACTCATTTAGCCTTGCCTGAGGACAGGACACAACTATTCACCTGTTCTCCCGCTGTGATGTCTTGGGGGCACTTTTATAACCAAACTGTTGTTTCTTTCAAAGGATTTTAGAGCAAGAATCTTTTCAGGCCCCAGCATAGTAAGTGTGTAGTCCAGGAAACTGACGTCTCCCTGTGTCCCTTCAGTAAATGCAACACATGTCTATATAAGCATATATGTATACACACACAAACACATATATCACCAAATCACAGAATGTGCTGAGTTGGAAGGGACCCACAAGGATCATCAAGCCCTGGCTCTGCACAGGATGATCCTCAAGAGTCACACCATTTGTCCGAGAGTATCATCCAAATGCTTCTTGAATTCTCAGGATGGTGATGTGACCACTTCTCTGGGGAGCCTGTTCCAGCACCCAACCACCCTCTGGGAGAAGAACCTTTTTCTAATATTCAACCTAAACCTCCCCTGACACAATTTCAGGCCATTCCCTTGGGTTCTGTCACTGGTCACCAGAGAAGAGATCATTGCCTGCCCCTCCTCTTCCCCTCATGAGGAAGTTGCAGACTGCAATGAGGTCTCCCCTCAGTCTCCTCTTCTCCAGGCTGAACAGACCAAGTGACCTCAGCCACTCCTCATACAGCTTCCCATATGGCAGCCAAAACAGCCAAAACTGTTGCCTAAAAAGACTGCGGAGAAAAGAACTCCAGGCCAATTTAGTGTATAAGATAAGATAAAAAGAACAGCTCCTTTAATGAGGCCAAAGGCCCAGGGGAATACACACCATGCACGTGCACCCAGACACTTATAAAACCATCCCCAGTTCTGCCCAGTTCTGCCCCCCAACATGTCCCTTCGGGAATTAGGTCTGGGGGTGTTTGTCCCTTCTTCCTCATCTTCATCTTTTTCAAATCACGTACAGTCCTTTGAGTTCCTCCAAAGTTCTGGGGTTGAAGATTGCTTTGTCTGTGTGATATCTCCTGGTCCAGGCCTAGGGTGAGATGTTCTTGAGGGTGTTTAGGCAACACCCTCAAGGCTCTTCAACATCTCTGTTGCCCTCCTTTGGACATTGTATAATGGCTTTATATCTTATATTGTGGATGCCCAAAACTGCCACAATATTCAAGGTGAGGCCACCTCAATGCAGAGCAGAGCGGGACAAACCCCTTCCTTGATCGGCTGGTAATGCTTTTCCTGATGCCCCCCAGGACACAGTTGGCCCTCCTGGCTGCCAGGGCACTGCTGACTCAGATTCAGCTTGCCAGTGACCAGGATCCCCAGGTCCCTTTCCATGGCACTGTTTTCCCGCATCTCATTCCACAGCCTGTACGGACATCCAGCGTTGCCTCATCCCAGGCACAGAATCTGGCAAATGTTGAACCCCATATGGTTGGTGATTGCCCAGTCCTCTAAATTCCTCAAGGTCTCTCTGCAGGGCCTTCCTGACTTTGAGGGGGTCAATAACTCCCCCCCTAAGTTTTATGTCATCTGCAAACAGCCTTAGTATGCCTTCCAGTTCTTTATCCCAGTCCTCTATGAAGAAGTTGAAGAGCACAGGGCCTAAGATGGAGCCCTGCGGAACCCCACTACTGACAGGTCACCAGTCTGAGGTCAGTCCGTTCACTGTTACCCTCTGTGCTTGACCCATGAACTAACTGCTCCACCCACCACAAGATGTGTTTATCCAGCTGTGTGCTGGACATTTTGTCCAGGAGGATCCTGTGAGAGACAGTATTGAAAGCTTTACTGAAATCCAAAAGGATATAGACATAGACCCAACAACCTTCAGGCCTAGAGTTCTGGAAGGCCTCCAAGGACACTATGTGCTCTGAGGAAGAGGAAGATGAAGAAGAGAGGGTCCCAAAACACCCCCAGACCCAATTTCCAAGAGGCGTGGCGGGGGCAGAACCTGGGTGGTGGCAGGACGGGGATTGGGCGAAAATCGTTATAAAACTGTGAACATCTCGATTTCGGGAGCGCGCTGGGGGTTATTCCAGAAAGCCTGGGGGCTCATTAAACCTTTGTATCCTTATCTTATCTCCTACCTAATTTGGCTTGGAGTCTTTTTTTCCTCACAGCCATTTAGGCAACACATCAACTGGCTTCCCTGGATCAGCTAGGTGAGTTACCTTGTCAAAGAAGGAAATCCTGCTGGATAAGCAGGACTGTTCTCTCATGAAGCCATTACTGGCTGTGGCTGATGGGTGTGTTGTCTCTCAGGCGTTTTTCAATACTTTCCAGAACAATCTTCTCCATAACTTTTCCAGGCACTGAAATAAGACTGACACACCCATAGTTTCTAGGGTCCTCCTTCATGCCTATCTTGAAAATCAGGACAGCATTTGCCAGCTTCCAGTCAGCCGGGACCTCTCCGGATTCCCAAGACCGCTCAAAAATCACCGAAAGAGGTTTTGTGTTGACATCAGCCAGCTCTTCAAGGATTCTGGGATGAGTCCCATCAGGCCCCTTAGACTTGTAGGGATCCAGTTGGAGCAGCAGATAATGTGGATACCTACCTCCTTAAGAAAGTCACTGTTCTGCACTGGGAGCAATTCTTAGTCAAGAGGCGCAGCTGCAGAAATCAACATTACAGATGAATAGAATTAGCTGAGGTGAATCCCACCCATCTTGCCTGGTGCCCTCCACCACAGCAATCTATAGATTACTCAATATCAGTTGGATATTTCAGCACAAATATAAATGTACTTCAGGGGACAGTACTTCTGATTAGGCAGATGAAGATTTTAATTTCAGTCTAAAGGAAATGATTAGGGAGTCCACTGTAATGTTATCCTCCCCCATAATAAGAAAAGACAGCAGAAGCATAATAATTCTTCAGCCATCTACCGGGTCCTTCCGAAGTCCCCAGCCTCAGAAGCTACGCCCAGCTGCAGATTGGGTAAAGACAGAGCCACCAAGGCAGCTGTGCTTTCCTGGGGACGCCTGGGGGGGCATCCAGCAGGGCACTGCTTCCCTCCAGTTACTTTTCAGTCACCCCATCCGTGCATACCCACAGGTCAGTCCTGATGGTTCTCCCCATAAAGCAAAGGAATCTGGCAGAAATTGTTCCATCTAACCCCAAAGGAAAGTTGGTCTGCCTCTGAGATCAGCACAGGTCTGGAGCTAAATCTGTACCTTTTGTAACCCCTCAAAGTCTAAGCAAGCATTCCTCTCATCCAAGGCAGGGCCAGTTCTGTTTTGGGCTTTGTCTTTAATCAATTCTGCCCTGCTGTGTGAGCTCCCATCTCTGTTATGGAGATCTCTGCAGGGCTCTGCCCACTTTTATCACCAGCAGAATAGGTCACTGTCGCACACTCTACATAGGAACTATATTTAGGCAGGTCATAATTGCCCATTTTAAATGTGTAACACCACAGTCTCCTCTGATACCTTCCTCTACCTGTGGGTAAATCCAGCCCTGGATTTTTCAAAACAACAAATTTTGGTTCCTTGAAGGACAACTTCTGAGAAAAGGGGCAATGTGCAACCAAAGCAGAGAGATGGAAACCAACAAGCTTGGTGTTAAAGCAAGAATCCTGCTGCTATCCTCAGGGAAGGGCCTTTCATTTCATATATCCCTATTTTCTCTCGTTCTGTCAAAATCTGAATTGATGAAAAGCAGCTGAGAGTCCTTGCCACCATGGCAGTTTTCATCACTCTGCAAGATTCAGCCCAATGTGAAGAAATTATTTTTTTGCTTCCAGCTTCAGGCAGTTTGAAGCTTGAGTATGAAAAAAAAATGTGGCAAGTCTAACACAGGGAAAGAAATGCACATTTGTAGGGCTTCATAGCTCCTAATTATTTTGTAATATTTATACAATGCCTAAGAAGCATTCACAGATCCCTGTCTGTAAATATAAAGGGGTGTGTAAATGAAATCTTCCCTTTGAAATAAGAAAAACACATTCAAATTGAAAAAAAAAAACGTTCCCATTTAGACAGCTGGCTGATGGAAAACGAAGAGTTCATTTTAAAGACTATATTTACAGAATCAGAAAATTCTGAGTAGGAAGGGACCCACAAAGATCACGGAGTCCCAACTCTTAAGTGAATGGCCCACACAGGGGATTGAATCCCTGACCTTGGTGTTATCACCACCAAGTTTTAACCAACTAAGCTAATCTCAGGGTCAATATTTGCTGGCCACTTTTCACTCAAGGGTACACAAGCAAACCCGCATCTGGGAAAGGCTGCCTTCTGGTAAAATCAGAGCTTAAGAACCCACAGATTTTTCATAGAATAATTTTCCTGTAAAAACAAACAAACAAACAAACAAAACCAAGCAGACAAAACCTGGCTTTCCCAATGGACGTCTCCAAAGCAGTACTGTATCTTCTGATTAACTGGTTTTGTGATCAATAGCTTTACAGCATAAAATGGTTAGTTTGCTAATCCAAGTCCTTTATGGAAGAGCACATTTTCGGCTAACATGCATCCAGGACATGTGTACACTTGCACATACAATTTTAATGCTCAGTGTTAATGTAAGAAAAAATATTTTCAGCCTAGGTAAACCTGTATGCACTACAGCAGAGCAAGCAGTGTGGTAATACTGCCATCAAGTGGATAGTCATCCCACACATTGTTGAATTGTAAATATTTTCCAGGAACTGAAGATAACTGTATTTCAGGGCTGTTCTAAAAGTTTTGGAGTTTTTTAACACTGTACTGAAAAATATCTGCATTCTCCAGCTGATAAATTATTCATATGCAAATTACTGGGACAGATCTAACTGTAAGCTCTCTCAGGATCTCTGGCAACCTTCAGTCACCATAATAAGATGGGAAAAATCTGTTTGTACTCTCCTCAGATATATGACCACGTTCTGTTTAAAATCTCAGATTATATCAGATACCTGAAAGTCCCAGTGGTAGCAAAAGGGATCTGGAGTCCTTTCAAAGTGATAGTGAGAATGGGGCTCTAATGAGCCTAGCCCTTGTGATGACACAAGAAAGATTTCTCAATACCTACAAGCTGATAGAAAATCATTAAAAATGCCTATGAGCTGCTGGTGAAAAGTAAATTCATTGTCCAAAATTTTAGCTCTAGTGAGTATGCTTTACTTCATATAATTTTTGGCTTCTTTGCAGCATTTTTTCTGGCATTCTGCAGCACACTTTATCAAAACTTCTGTCGTTACAGAATTCCATTTGCCAATTCCCACTGAGTGAAAAAAATGCAGCTCACTGAAACATGACGGTTCTCTTCTTAGTCTAAAAATGTTGCTTAAATCACTGTTCCAGTGTTTCAGAATAACTTCATGGACTTAATGAATTCTATGTTTTTTACAACATTTATTTCTCAGATAAGATAAACTGAAGATATTTTAAGTTTTAAAGGGAAATAATCTTATTTTTGCCTCCATTCACAATGACATTTTTTAAACATATTAGTAAAATATTAAGTATATTTTCTAGTGCTTTTTATTCCAGTGCCCTTATTTTGAAATAAAAAATTTAGAAGTGGAGCTGTGGACAATACTCCCCTCTAGGGGCAGGCACAGAATTTGCAATATTCCATTCAGCAGCATGTAATTTGTAAATTACATTAGCAAAATAAAACTAATAGGGCCTCCCAAGTGAAAGACAACCAGAATTATTAAGCCATTCCCAGCAGAGAACACTGCTGCTTACAAAATTTGTCTAAAGGACATGTTGTGTTTCTATATTCATGCAGAAGGGTTTTAATGCCACACATATATAGAAGCCCGTTTATCCGATTTCCCTAGCAACATACACCCCATCAACTTCTGACCTAGACAACATATCATCAAATGCAATATGTGCAGAGTACATTTTTCTTTATAAGCAAACACGTGTGTCATGAAAACGTATGCCCTGACAAGTGCTAAAGCTGGAAGTTTCCTCAGATGATCAGACTGGTATATTTGGAAGTGAAATAGGATGGAAGGTCAGCATCGGCTTGGCTGCTTCCCTCCTCTTCATTCAGGCAGCCAGATGCGAGGTTGCAAAAGCAATTCAGGCATCTCCGTCAATGACAGAGGGTCCAATCCTCCCTCCACATAATACTCCTACGTACAGTCTGGGAAGCTCGCAATTCCTCCTTGGAAACGAAGAGAATGCAGAGCTAACAGAGGGTTGTCTACACATCCACAGATCCTGAGAACTGAGTAAGCCTGATGGAAGCTAGAGGAAATGGGGCTGAAGCCCCAGTTTGGGCTCAGTACCTTCACAGCACACTACCACTGAGACAAGCAGGTCTCCCCTCAAAAAGCCCAGTGCTGCCTAGCTTCTCATGAAAAGCCATCCTAGGAAATCGCTGAGCTGTTACCTTCATCAGGACATGCCAATGCAGCTGGAGGGGCTGGCTGCTTGTCACAGTCACCTCTGTACAAGTTAGGAGGGGATCCTCAAGCCACCTCCTGGCACAGCATCGCTCACGCTGCTGAAACACCCATCATGAAAATCTGCAGCCTCCAAAGAAGCACAGCTCCATGCACGTTAGAAAAGCAGGCTCCTGACTCATGCTTAAGCAGACACTCTCTAAAGTTATTACTTGCAATAGCGGAAGGCAAGCTATTTTCAAAGTTTTGTGCTCCATTTCTTATCACATATGTCACAGTTAGTGGAAATTTTATTTCCGCACACATGCACATCCCCACACAATACTCTAGCAAAAAAAAAAAAAAAAAAAAAAAAAAGAGTTATGTTGTATGGTTTTTTAGGTTACAAAACACTGTTTCTTTCTGTAGTCTACAAAATCACCAACCCCCAAAAAGTCAGGGGAAAAAGGACTGAGTGGAACAGTGAGAAAGTCTGTCAGACCCGTATTTTTCTCCAGCTGCATATGTTGAGCTTTTCCTCAATATCATATATGTGGCATCTGACAATATTCTGCCATTTGCACCCAGCAGAATCCATCAGGTTAAAGTCACCCACAAGAACAAGGGCTGGCGATCTTGAAACCTCCACCAGCTGCTTGTATTCATCACCCTCTTCATCCTGTGGTTGGGTGGTCTATAACAGACTCCCACCAGGATGTTGGCCTTCCCCCTGATTCTGACCCATAAGCACTCAACCTTATTGTCACTGACCTCAAGGTCAAGAGAGTCTCTAACAAATAGAGCCACCCCTCCACCTCTCCTACCTTGCCTGTCTCTTCTGAAGAGCTCCAGGTGCCTGGGTACAAAAGCATAATCTCCTTGAGCCCCAACAAGTCTTAACCACAGGTCTTGTGAGTGAACTCGGGGCTTGCCCTCCCGATGTGCAGCATCGTATGGCCCCACAGCAGGACACAGCACTAGCAGGAGTTCAGCTCCCCACTTGGTTGGGACTGCCTACTGGAAACCCAGGCATCTCAGCACCCAACTTCAGGCTCCTGAGCGCTTTACTGGTTCTCAGACCTGCCACTCTGGGCTCTGAATAGCACTTTATTGCTCAGTAGGTTTTTCCTTTCATCTCTTTTTCAACTGTTATGCATACAACTATGCTCTTGGAGAAAACCGTGCTGAAGATAGACAGCAGTCTTAATTACTACTGGCTAATTACCTTTAATGAGCAAATTGCCATACACTAATGTGGGATTTGGCCTGAGAAGAATTTCACACAGTCCTCTAAAATCACCAATATTATATCTTCTATCTAAGTTACGCAATGATGAAGCTTGACAGTATCCTCTAATCAGATGAGAAGCATGACCCTGAAGATCTGAGACACCAATATAACATCTCAGATTTGTTTTCAGGATAATACTTGCCAAAGCAGCTTCACTGTGCTGCTGGTGTATTTCATTTCTCCCTATGATCATTTGCCTTTTAGTACTATTAGTGAATTGAAAAAAAAAAACAAAAAAAAAAACAAACCACCAAAAAAAAAAAACACACCAAAAAAAAACAACTAAAGCTCCAAGGGTTTGAGATGTACTGCCTCAGAACAAAGTCTCAGTTTCTGGTCTGCTACAGTCTGCACTACAGCTGCAAATACAAACAGTAAGAACAGATCTTCATAAGAAAGCTGAACTGAATCATCAAATCTGTTGAGAATATGCCTTCCATTTAATCAAAGGAAATATTTAAGCACTAGCAGTATTCAGAAGCTACAAATTAATTGGTACTCATAGGCAGTGATTGTGTTCTCCATTTTTCTTGATATTCACATAAATACATGTGAAAGATTGGTTTCCCAGTTCTAATAGGAGTGGAGAAAGTGATGCTCCCCACAAGTATTTCCAGGGTTAGTTGGGAATCAGCATCAGAGGAAATCAATCCTGGTTATTACCTCATGGTATACAGTAGAGTGCCGTCATCCTCCAGCCTCAGAAGTTTGTTTGGGGTTGTCATGTTGTGAGCAATAGACTTCTTGCCATTGTGGAAGAAAGTGTCTGGGGTCCAAATCTTGCTGGCAAGCAGGTTGTTAAGAGGGAGGCGTTGCATAGGTCCTTTGAATCGCAGCCTTTCATCTTTCCAGCTTTGTCGGAAAAAAACATCAATGGTGTATTCCTGGAAGAAAGAAACAGTCAAGGTATTGCAGGATCTGAATAGAAGCAATAGTTCCAAAAATGACTTGAGCAAAGTAAATACAAGAGAGTTGGCAGCCACATGATAACTTACCATTTCAGTGTCTGACACAGGACCAAAACTGGTAACATAGATGTCTGTTTTCACCTGAGTTATTCTCTCTGTAATAAATATGGACTTTGCATTAGTAATTATTTTAAGATGTAAATACATACTTGTGATGCATTTATCTATTAAAAATTTCCAAATCACTCAAAAATCCCCAAAAGCTGGAAATCAAGAGGATGCTTGAAGAGCCATTTCATCCTTGATCAAATGCAGAGAGTCCAGGCTCTGTTCTTCTAATTAGAAACAAACTAGACCTTCAAGAATGCTATTCCTCTGAAAGGCTTCTACAGATCATAGAAGCACAGAATCATTTGGATTGGAAGGGACTTTAAAGATCATCTTGTTTGAACTGCCCTGCCATGGGCAGGGACACTTTCGACTAGATCAAAGGCCCATCCAGCCCGGCACTGAATGCTTGAATGATGGAGCATCCACAACTTCTCAGTGTCAGTGCCTCACAACCCTCACAGTGAAGAATTTATTCCAAATACTGAATCTGTATCTACCCTCTTCCACTTTAAAACCATTACACATTTGTCCTATCACTACACTCTCTGATAAAGGGCCCCTCCACGTCTTTCCTCTAAGCCCCTTTAAGCACTTGAAGGCTTTTATAAGGTCTCCCCAGAGCATTCTCTTCTCCAGGCTAAACAACCCCAACTCTCTCAGCCTGTCTTCATGGAAAAGTTGCTCCAGCCCTCTGATCATCTTGGTAACCTTCTCTGGACTCACTCCAACAGGTCCACATCCTTCTTATGCTGAGGCCCCAGAGATGGACACAGTACTCACAAAAGCAAAGGAGCAGAATCACCTCCTTCATCCCGCTGGCCACCCTTCCTCTGACACATCCCACCATGCATTTGGTTTCCTGGGCTGTGAGCACACACTGCCAGCAGTTACTCAATTCCTACTATAGGATGAGATGAAGTATATCTTGGAAGGACCTATTCCCCTCTGCTGGCTTGGGTGATCTGCCTGATTTCAGACATCTATATTAGAGATGTCCAAAATTAGGTGAAACTATTTCTGCCCTGAAGTCTCTAAGTCCTTCTGGCATCTTTTCAAATCTGGTACTAATTAAATTTAAGGGCAGAAATTTCAGAAGTTCGTTATATAAGATAAGAGCATCGAGCCCTATTTTCAAGCATTTCTGTGTAAAGTGAGAGGAGAAGGAGAGAAAGGGATGAAAGCAATGTGTTGGTCTCACAAGAGGAAGGGGTGGGGGTAGCCAGATTAAAAAAGGGCCAGGAAGAAACATAACAGATGGTTTACACATGGGTAGAAGATGAGAGAAATCTGGGGGATAGAGAGCTGAAAGAGGGCTCAACAAGGTTAGGATGGTAACCTATTCACATGCTATTCACTATTCACATGCTGCGGTTTTAAAATAGCTGCTGTAGAGGTTATCAAAATGACATATCAATACAGATTTTCTGTAGTTGTCTAAAAATGAATGGTTTGAGGATCTGTTTTTAAAAGAGATATGTGTCACCAGCAGAATTTTATATAGGCTGACCAGTAAGGGAACCTCGCAGCAACCTGCTAGCATATTGTCTTGCTCATCTTAGGAAGTACCCGAAAGAAAAACCCAAACTGTATCCAATTACAGAAAAAGTGCATCACAGATGCTCTCCTAAATCAACCTCAGATGACCTCAGTGACTGAAAGAAGACAACTTTCAGTGATTTTTTTTTTATTGTGGCCTATTTCCTAGGAGACAAATCCACTTCCTGGACTTGGTTTAGTTAATCAAACACAAGTCCCTCATCAAGGCCAAGAGCAGGTACTCATCTGGAAGGGCATCATGTAGAGGATGGTCCTGTATAGCAGAGGACTGGCCACAGCCAATGCGTTTTCTTACCTCCCAGTCCTGGGCGCAGTCGGTTGTCGTAGCCGTCCAGCAGACCATCCAATATCCTGGTGAATATTGTGATGTTATCATTGGTGTCCTCTTTTCCTGACGGTGTTGGCGTTTGTGAGAAGCTATTTCGTGCAAATGAAAGAAAACATGTCAAAAGCCTTGCTGGTTTCAAGGGGCTTCGGTCTCGAGGGAACTTTGCAATGGAGCCACTGAGCCTCTGTCCTCTCCTGATGCTCCACTTGAGTAACACAGGGAGCTGTGGTGATTTCATTTTGTCATTGCTATAAGCAATCCTAAATAGCTCTCCCTGGAGGAGGATCCGAAGAATGATCCGTGCCATGGAGGTACAATCCTGGGGAGCTGGATCAGGGAACACCTGAGCCCTTTGACCCTCTGTCCATAATGCACGGGTAGATTCCTGTCCCCCATGCTGCCCTGGCGCACATTAGCTCCACCATTTCCCATTTGTGGGAAATTCCCATGGCATTTCTCCATCCCCTGGAGGGAGTAAGGTCAGCCATGGGACCAGCAAAAGCTGTTACTGGTTTTTGCCAGGTTAGCTCTCCATTCTTTAGGAACTACATCAGCTGGCAGGGGAGCTGCATGAGCAGCATGGGTTTGCCTGAGGATGCACCTTCAAGTCTGCCTGAAGGTAGTGTCTAGTCTTTAAATGACAAATAGCTTCTAATTTTCAAAATATATGTAATTTATTGCCAGAACAAAGGATGAACTCTCACCTTATTTGAGGATAACAAACTCCCACTACATTCAAAAATCCCACTGGGGTACCACTGGGGTATCTGAAAAACATACTGCTGTACAGAAAACACAGTTCTTCACTCCTCCTCTTTCTTTTGCATAAATTAGTTCTCCCTTGTAGTATGCAAATAAAAGCACTGTGTAGTGGGCCACGTTCCATATCTTTTGGGCCAGATTTGTTTTTAATCTGAACTCTTTTTTATTTCATCATTTTATCCATGGCTCAGACCTAGGAAGCTACTCACAGCTCACAGCACAGCACAACTAAAACTTGCATTTTTATATCTGTCTGATTTTCATTTAAAGATGCTTAGGAGAATCCCCTGCCTACTAATGCCTTTGCATACCTAATGAATAGACATGGGAGTTATCCATAAGCATGCTTCACCTGCAGAAGCAATGAATATTTCTTAAGACAACAAGTTTGCTCACTCTTGGTTCTTTTTCAAGATTCAGCCTCTGCTGAAATCGCCAACAAATGCTCCAGCTGTGAAAGGGCACATAGCCCCACCAGGAACCATATACTCTGCCTCATGCCCACTGCCAGCAGATAGGAATTGTTTATGCTCCAGCAACCTGAACTCGATGCCAGACAGTCATCAGGAGATAATTAATTAATAAATAAATAAATAAATAAACAAACCCCATGTTTATTTATTACCAGTCCCCAGGGAAATAAATCAGTAAATAAATAGAGAAGATCAGAGCACCTCTCTGAACAGCTTGCCTTGCAGAATGGTTGCAACACGTGTTTGACTTACGTAGTAGAACAGGATTCATACAAAGAAAGAAGGGACCTCAAGTTGGTTTTACCTGCACAAGGCTTCCACTAATGGGACCTCACTGACATCCATGTAATAGATCTGGAAGTTTTAGTGACGCCAGACCTGGCTCAGAACAAGCTGCTCTTGGCCACATATCCTCTCACAGACATGGGGACCCCCAGTCCTGCACCTGTCTCCTTTACAGTTTGTGTGCTTCTGTGGAAAAAGGGAAAGGATTGCAAAGCCTCTCAGAACAGGGGAGTAAGGCAGGGCAGTGGGGGTCCCTGAAACACCAAAGTCCATGCAAATGCCTGGTTGAGGATGTTCCTTGCAGTCTGAGTGCAATTGGCATTGCTCTGACGCTCAGAAGGATCCACACTGCAGAGCCCAAGGCCATTAAGGATCTCCCCTTCAGTGCAGGTAGAGGCATAGCCACAGATCTTGACCATTTTTCAGGCCATTCATCTCTTCATGGTCAAAAGACCAAATTAATTCCGTTTTCTATGCTGTGACGACAACCTCCAGTGAGCAACTGAGGCAGACAAGATAATGGACGTCTGACTTTAATGAAAAACAGTTAATCCAGCACAGCAAACTGATTACATAAACATTAGCCGTCCTTGCATGCTGAACCATTCAAAACAAAAGACTGTACACCTTTTTGTCAATTGTAATCAAAGGGATTCACCACATAAAAGTGAATATTTACAGGCAGCAGCCTAACAAATGCAAGGGAATTCAAAGAGGAGACAGAAGTTACAGATATTCTTTACATGCAGCGACCATAACTAACACTTTGATAAAATCCTAGTGCCAACCACAGAAATCCAATACACCTAGAATACTATTTTCAACTTTTCTCATCTATTTTATCTTTTTTTTTTTCATAAGAAAGAGATATGCATCATGCTGTCTGCCTGCTACACCGTATCAGCGTAGGAACCCATTTTCATTTTCTACTGCATCTGACAAAGGAGCAGAGAGATCAAACTTCATTTCATTCCTACAAGTTTCATGAGAAGCTGTGACTAGACAAGGGGAGAGCAATCTAAATTAGTGCCTCATTAAGTAAAAATGTAAGGTTAGCAGTCATCTATTCCCTCTGGTTCGCTGACTGGGCCACTCAGCATACATGTAGCTCAGAAACAGCCTCAGCAAGACCAACCCCCCTCCTCTCTGGTAATTAAGAGGTATGGAGGAGGCTTTCCAGTGTGATTAGGAAAGATCCTGGGAGAAAAGGACAGCAGAGGTAAAATGTAGGTGTTGCAATGGGAGATGAGAACAAGGGATGCCAAATGTGGAGATGGGATTATTGCAAAGATATGGTGCTGGGGGCACAGGACACAAAGGTTCACTAGTTTCTCTGCTCTTGAAAAAGCTTGTTATTTTTAGTGCTTGTGGCTGAATTCAAAGCCAACTGAACTCAGAGGGAAGATTTCCACTGAACTATTTTTGTGGGGATGGGACAAAATACACTTAGTTCTCATAACTGCTCCTCTGAATCTAACAAGAGTAATTGATGCTGCTTCCTTCTATCTCACCTATGTACATCTCTTACAAGAATAGTACACACACCCCATAAACTGAAATACTTCTATATCTCCACAAGAAAAGCTAATTAATAAGGGGAAAAGATGGGGAATCAACTACAGTGAAGACTTACAAAAAGTCTGCACTTCTGCAAAACTGCAATCCCGATTTTGATTTGGCAGATCGTTTCACCCATAAAGAAAGGAATCTGATGCTGAATTTCACTGATATGTCAGTATGATGGGAAGCTGCATTTGTAGATAGCTTGCTGTTTGCTCTTTTGTAAATGTTCCTTTTTCTTTCACAGAAAGTTAGCATTTAATTTCTATTATTGAGATTGCTGGTGAAATGCATGTTTTGGAGTAAGGTCTGAGGTTGTCTGTTATGACACAAGACATTTACAGAACTTGCGAAGTTACATACATACATTAGATTCTATATAGCTCTACGAACAGAGAGAAAACAGGTGCTACCCTAAACTAATTATTTCCACACAGCTAAAGATTTAGTTTTATCAACATATTACTAGGTAAGCACATTATTGCCTCTCTGCAGTGAAAAATGTTTTTATAGCAGAAATTTTCAGTATGGATAAAAATAAACCTAGAAAAAAACCTTAGGAAAATGCTAAGAAAACTCAGAGATAATTGCATTTAAAGCTCATTATTGAACATAAACTAAATCAACCAGGAATACTTCTCATCACATTTATTTAATATTGCAATTTCAGGGTTACTGAAAAAATCAGAAGCCACAGAAGGGGCCCACGAGTGTAAAATGTAATAACTCTCTAAATATGCTCAGCTACCTCTTCCGATGAGTTCATCATCTACCATTTTAAACATCGCTGTCTTTTTTGCCATCCAGTCAAAATCATAACAGGTACTATTCATAGCTTAGTTGTACTAAGAGGAAAATGCATGGTAGATATTTAATGATTTTTCCCAAAACTTCTTTTTAAAAAAGGGTAAGAGACACTGAAAAAATAACTGAAAAGACTATTTTGCTACTAAAAGATGTATTTTTTTTTCTCTCTCTCTCCAAGAGTAGCATTTCCAACAACTTGCCTTCATAGGATTGCAATTTCAACTGAATTTCAGACAAATTAACAGTTTGTGGGAAAGACAGTGGAAAACGCACTTGCAGACTTTTGGATACGGACACTGGCCAGACATCAAAGGAAATAGATTTACTTTTCTAAGTTAGTTTCCCTGCTACCCCTTTCTTACGGGTTCTTGAGATGTAAAAATGCTGATGTTTTGTGAATTTGTGCAACGAAGATTCAATTCTTTCACATGGGATCATGGGATTAAAACAGAGGAGCGGAATGACTAAAATTATAAGGCTTTAATACTATTTTCATATTTTTACAGAATAATTTAATTCTTCTATTTAGAAAGAACAGTATTTTACTACCTTCTGGGAAGGAGCAATTTGTGAGCAGTGCAATGAAAGCCTGGTTTTTTTATAGAGTGACATCTTACAGTCCTCACCCCCTTGCCCCTTTCAGTGTCCTGAATTTCTTCCAGGGTCATTAACACCTCCCAATACTCTCAGCTCCCCAGGTCACTGATCTGCAACTTCACTGGGAGGCACTGCATGCCAGGGCTTCTCCTACACTAAATATGTGCTGGCTGGCCAGCACGTACACGCCTGCTATTTGGCCAGCTGGCTGACCAGAGATGCTGAAGCCGTAGCCTTCTGTTCGGCAGTGGGATGGACTGATGTCTGCCTCCTCCAAGAAATTCTAGACACCCACTTAGTTTTCCCGTTACTAAAATTGTTTAAAGGGTTCAAAAAGCTATCTGGATATATGGAGAGGGAAAGTAAAACAGAATAAAGAAATAAACAAACAAGCATGACTGTGTAAGATATGACAATTCTTATAAAATCAGTCTTTGAAAATATGAGGAAGAACTTCCAAGCATCACAAGTACTTGGAAAGGGATATATCCCTGCAGAACTAACTCCTTAGGGCTGCAGAGACTAACTTGAAATAACAGCCTAAAAGAGAGGTATGTTCTGCCTAAATAGTAGGATTATGGTCTTAGTGATAAGGGCTATGAGCTAGAGAAAAAGTATGTGAAACTACAGACACACCACAGACTGAATTCGTAAGAGTGTACAGAGAAATAATGGGTTGCCTACATATAATTGGGATCTTCTGTTCTCTGTGTTTCTACTATTATAAATATTATTAGCAGATGGCAACTAAGCTGTGGGTACATGAACAACGTCCGTCCCTGTTGGTTTTGGCTTTCAGACAGATTTCTGAAATTGCATGTCCAAAACAGGACTGTGCATCACCAATGTGTCCCCAGAGATGTGCCCATGGACGGTCGTGGACTTGTGCAATAAGAGCCAGGGCACAGTAAGATTGGCCAGTGTGGAGCTGAACACAAGCTGCCTCGTCTCACACAGATCTGTGTGCAAGCTATGGCTCCAACCCTCACAGGGCTGCCACTACCTGGGCTCCCCGAGGGCCCACAAGGAATCCGTCTCTTGTTTTACCTGAAAATGCTCTTGATGGTTATATTTGTCTTTTAGTCATTCTCCAGGATTCAAGACAATTATGAACTATCTTGAAATGCTTAAGTAAAATAACTTGCTAGAACGTTATACAACTCAAGGCTGAATTCAAGCAAGCTTGAAAAAGCCTTGACTCATGCTGGACCGTTTCTGCAGATGTAAACTCATAAAACTGTTATACCAACAACAGAGCGAGAGGCGGGGAAGACTTCACATCCTCTTCTCAGTTCATCTACATCTTTGAATTTTAATTCACCGATTTTTCTTTAAATAACTTCTACCAACTATGTCTACAGTCCTTCTCTACTGCATATTAGTGTGGTTAATTCTCGATAGTCATTACACATTTATGTTAAACATTGATCACAGACTTTTGTTGAGATTTCTCAAGTAGCCTAGGAGATTGAGATATGTAATTTCTGTTTATTTTACCAGGCATTGTGCATCAAAATCCCCCAAGGTGGCTTTGACTATGTCAGCAAAAACTGTATTTATGATTTAATATAAATATGGAATGACTATGGAGAACTGTAGAAAAATCTCTGTTTCATCTGTAATGCCCTCCTGTATTTTGGTTTTTTTCGACCAATCACTTTTATCAAGCATATTGCAAAACACACTGCAATATAACAGCGCAGTCCAAACATGGATGAAGCTAATAAAGAACCTGCTATCAACAGCAAGTGTTATCAGTATTAGATTCCTGCAGTTAATACAGCAGCCTACATGTTAATTGTACCATTCTGTCCTGAAGAGTCAGTCCCAAAGCACTTAGCAAATTACACTCTGAAACTGCTTCTGCCTCTGAAACACAAGCGCTGGAGCATCCTTTGTCTTTTGAGCAGGGTCAAAATTCAGCCCTAAGGCACTATGTGAATGGTGCAGTGAATTGGAGCTGCTTATCTCTACAGGCCTGGACTAAAATTACTAGACTAGAAATGGGGGGCAAGGAGGGTGGGGGGAACTTATGTGATGATCTCATTTTAGTGCACGGAAGCTTTTTGACTAACTTGCAGAAAACAAGTGTCCTAGTTTCCTCTAACTGTCCTGTTCTGATTATCTGCCAGGTTACAGGTCACACTGATTCCTACCTGGGACTTTGATTCAGTATTTGGTTTGGAGTCGAAAGGGACAGTTAAACCCTCTGGCTTTTGGGTTGTTTTTTAGGTTTGGATTTGATTTTTTTTTTTTTTTTTTTAACATCCTTGCCTTTCTATTGTTCTATTAGAGGAGAAATAGTTAAAAGACTGCCCCATACCAAGCAGGTCATGCTCAACTATTGCAATGTGCTGCCTTATGCAGGGACGATGAACAGTCAAGGAAGACTTAAGGTTATAGTCACCAAGATTTCCTCGTTTTGGAAATACTATGTCAAATTACAACAACATAAAGGCAAGTTTAAAACCACTCCCACACTATCTATGCCCTCTTCATTTCTGTCATAAAGTCCTGGGAGAGTTTTCCCTTAGACCACAATGAAAGCAGGACCAAGTTTTTTCAAGCTGGATAAATGAGTGTACCACTTTTTGCATCCTTTGTAGAGTGCAGTCCTACAATTGTTCCTATAAACCACTGTGGTCACAGGCTTCCACCTACGTACACAGGACACATGCTGGAGACCAGGCTACATTTTGCTTACAGCGTGGACAGTCATCACTCAAAGTTTGGTCTTTCTCCTAGTTCCAATCTGGAACAAGTCACTTTGCTTGAAATCAGAAACTGATTTGCATCTCCATTTTGTGTCTTCTTATAGCAAGGAATTGATGGGTGTGCTTGTGAATCAGAATGTTGGGAGGATTCATTTTTTTTCTGGTGAAATCATAAATAATTGTTCTCCTTCACAAAGAAGAATCAACCTACGTTTCCTGAGCACTTGCAAAATGCTTTTCCCAGATTCCAATACGTAGCTCAATTTTGGAAAGTTCTCTGGTATAGGAAAAACATATAAATAAAGGGTTTCTGACATTATTTTTCATTTTCTAAGAGCTATAGGTTGCAGTATTTTTTTGATAGAGCTTTCAGAATATCACTGTCAGGAAAGCATCCAAAGCAAAAATAAGAAAACAGGATTCCCTGCTATATGCTTCAGGGAAACACGATTTCTAATTATTCTAACAAGTTTCAAACTCAGACATCCTTCTGAACTGTCTTAGCTTAATCACCAGGAAAGCCTGTACTAGCTAGTAGCATGCACTGAGTCCCACTGTTGCAGTTTTGCACTACTGCCTATAACCTGCAAGAAGGAAGGTGCAAGACCCTTGCATCACAGACAAAGGAGCAGGGACCACCACAGCCCCTGGCTGTATTAAACCCAGGTCAGAGCACTCAGAAACTGTAGGCCTGGCCTGTGCCCTTTGTGCCCTCCAAGCCTTCCCGCAACAGCATAAAGAACTGACACCAGAGGGTAAATCTGAACAGGAGAGTAAATCACTCCCTTCCCCCTGACACCAGCACATTAAGATAAAATGCAAAGCTTGATTGTTTTGTTCAGCTGCTCCACACTACACGGAGACAAGGTTTTTCATTTCCTTAAAAAAATCCACAGCAAAAATTCAAACACAACTGGCAACTCACCCAAAGTGGCTGGCTAAACTCATGGAAACGCAGAAGAGGAAGAAGTTTTTGATCATGATAAAGTCAGAGACCATCCCATTGTCCATTCCAGAGGAGAAAAGGAACGCAGGTGGTTGCTTTGGTGAAGGTGCAGCTGTTCACTCTGTTCTTACGCTGCAACAATACAAAAAAAATTGAAAATTACTGCACGGACAAACAGCGGGATAGCTGAGTTCAGCTAACATTGCATCTTCTCATATCTGCGTTTTTCACAAACTTATCTAGGCTTATGTAAACATCAGCTGTTTATGTAAAGTTGTATGTCTTCAAGGACATGTTTTACCTTCTGCTGACAGCAAACTGCAAAACAGGAGAAATTCTTTGTGGCCCAGTTTTCCCTTATATTCATCTGTTGTGTAAGTAACTAAAGAAATAGCCACCATTTTCCAAATGCCAATTTCAACCCTTTACCTATTTCAACAACTTCCACATGCCTGCAAACCCAGGGCTGTGTGCAGCCTCCGCATCCTTTCCTTCCATCGCAATTTTTTCCCATTAAATACCCGGCTTCCCTTTCCAAAATCCCAGTTGAAATGCCAAGAAACACCTACTGCTTCTTGGAATTCATGCTGCTGATGCACGGCTTAGCAAAAGGAGGGTGGGTTGTTGGGGGGGTGGGGGAGAGGGTAAAAAGTGACCTTCCTCTCAAAGGCACATAAACCTCACGCTAGCACGAAGAATGACAGTAATGTAGCTGCTCCAGTGAATGCCGCTTTTTGGATACCTGCCTCAGCGACCAGATCACCAATTTCAGCATTGTGCACTAACGTTTTCCTCTGTGCCCTATTAAAAACAAAACAAAACAAACAAAAAACCCACCAAACCACAACAACCGCCTTCCCCAAATAAACACCAAAACAAACAAACAAAAACTCAAAACCCAACCAAAAAACCCAAACAGAGCCCAAAACTACACCCAGGGGGGAACTGGCTGGATTTTCCACCTGAACCCTGTGCCCCCGCGCTACATCGCTCAGCAACTTACTCTCCCACCCCGCGGGCAAGGCAAGACATCCGAACCAAAAGCCATCCCCCGGGACTCCCCCGCCCGGACCGCGCTGCCCCGCAGCGGGTCCCGCTCGCTCTGCGCTGCTCCCTACCGGGCACTGCGGGGCCGCCGCTCCCTTCCGAGCGCCCGCAGCCCCGGCCAGCCTGCACCTGTGCGGGGACCGCCGCTCCCTCGCCGCCGCCGTCTCCCGGGCACTGCGCCCCGGGGCTCCGCGGAGAGGGACACCCGCCCGTCCGTGCCCGCCCCGCCGCCCCTTTCCCTCTTCCCTCCCCAGCGCCCGCGGCGCCCCCGGGCTCGCCCCCTTCCCGCCCGCCGGCCGAAGTTTCCCGCGGCCATGTGCACGGCGGGGTCAGCCCGGGGGTCCGCGGCCAGCGCTCCCCGCCGCCCTCCATCCATCCATCCATCCGTCCGTCCGTCCGCCCGCCCGCCTAGCCGGGCACGGGAGCCCGGCGCTTACCAGCCGCCGGCGGGGGGACGAGGGCGAGGGGGCGGTGTTTGCCTGAAAGTTGCGGAGCGGCAGCGGGAGCGGAGCGGGAGCGGCGGCGCTGCCTCCCGGCCGCTGGCAGGCGCGGCCCCTCCGCAGCGCCGCGCCCGCACCGCCCCCGCGCCGAGACCGCGGCCGGGAGCGCGGGGAGGTGTGCGGGGCGCGCCCGACCCTCGGGAACCCGGCAGGGGACCTCTGGGGAAGGGGCCGCTCCTGGAGCCGTCGCAGCCCCGGGAGGCTTCAGCGGCTCCCTGGGCTCCCCGCGCCCGTCTCCCGGGAGCAGGTCCCACCGAGCGTCCCACGGGGCTGGGTGCCGGGCGAGTCCGTCCGGCACCGGCTGTTCTCGGGCAGCGGGAGCCCCTGCCACAGCCCGGCCGTGCGGGTGTCCTGTAGCCGTGGGGCTGGGACACCCACCACGCAGGAGGCTTGCTGGTATATATGCTCCTTACACCACACATGTATAAGCGTACATATATATACACAAACCCGTACATACCCAGATCTGAATCTATACTCCTCTTCTGTAGCCAGTGGACCTGACCTAAATCATCATAGTCCTAAATGCTGAAGTGGGGTTTCATATCCACAGCATGAACTCTCTTTGTGCATACTCAGTATTAGACATCCATGTTTTGTATCGGCATTAAAAATTCCAGGAGACTTGCAGTAACTTCGAGGTCTCCTTGTGATTGTATGTGCTGCTATTCCAGAAAGATGGACGCACTGCTTCGCAGCCTCAGTCATGGGAGTGTTATACTTGCTGTGTGTTCATCACGTATATAATGTACTGCTTGCAGATGCATTTTGAACTTAGTGCAAGATGAAATGAGTGTTGTATGATGAAATGACTCCCAGTTCCCGGGGATTCCTTGGGATGCATGCAACATTTTGCAGCATGCATATGTTACACGTGATAATATATGATTTCAATATTTACTGCTGTGATCATACTTTATAACATAACACTCCAAACTTGGCCATTAAATTACCAGATCTAACGAGGTAATGCCCGTCTTTATGGAAGCATTATGGATCAATGAAGCATTTGTCTTTTCCCTATATCCATAAAAAAAAAGCCCTATGAATTTAATCCCTTCACAGAAATCAATATTGATTCTGTAGCTCATTGCCACAGAGGGTGCTGCTGTATGTGTGTCTAGTCCATGGTACGCACCGTCTGAGTTGAAAACAGGTCCTTAGGAATTTCAGTTTACATTTTTTTCCCACCTAACAAAACTAGAAAGGTAGCATCAGGGATAATTTCTGTGTAAACAATGAATAATTTTCCTAGTATCAATCGAGTAGCATTTTCTCAGGCAGTTCTTTGTAATTCCACTCTTCAATATTCCCTTGAGACTTATCAGGGGTTGAACTACATCATCTTTAAAGGTCCCATCCAACCCAAACCAGTCCATGGTTCAATGGCTCTGTATTGGGTGCTTAGCTGTATTCGATTTTACAGAAATGGTTTACAATCTTAAATGAAGAGCCAATGACATACGCTGTTCCTCGTTATGCCTTGGAGACTTCAATAAATATGAAGTTGTGAATGAATGTTGCTATCAGAACAGCTTTCCGGGTGCTTAAAAATATCTGAGTAAAGTAGTATGAAGCGCCAGTAGTTTCTCATGATAATGTTCTTGCCTAGGAGCATTTAAATCGCATTTTTTACAGTGCTTTGATTTCTGGTACGAACTATTTATATCTCCATATAGGTGATGCTGTAAAAATATGTGAGCTTTAAATAATTTTACAAAAGCGAGACATAGGAATACAAGCCTAGACTTTTGTGCAAACGGGTGAGAGCTCTGGCCTCTTGCTCCAGCTCCCCAGTGAGCAGAACTGTGCCTCGGCTCCTCTGACTAGTTACATCTTCTCCACGAAGCCATATGTTGCAGATCTGCTTCTCAACAGCAAAGGCAGGAAAGCGCTTAGGAATCGGGGGAGCAGAATAGCAAGAAAACGTTAAAGCAAAGCTTAAAGAAGAAGAAAAGATAAACAAGAATGATAGAACCACAGAACAGTTGGGGTTGGAAAGGGATCTTAGAGATCATCTAGTTCCACCCCCCTGCCATGGGCAACAACACCACGAAAACGCCTAACTCGGCGAAGGAGCGAGTTGAGGAGTGCGGGTGTCACGCAATCCGGTGCCGCCCACGCCGCACCGAGCCCACCCGCTCCTGCCGCCGTGTCGCTGTCACCGCGGTGGGCGACCTCGGCCAAGGGCTGCTGTTCGCGCCGCCGCCACCGGAGGGCAGCACAGCTCCACACAAGCGGCCGGGGACAGCGCGGGGGGCTCGGGGAGCCGGGCGGCGCCTGCGGTGTCACGGACCGGGATGCTCAAACACTGATCGCGTAGGTTTTCGGGCTGCATCCCGGCAGGACGGTGGCTTTGGCCTGTGATAGCAGTTATTACCTGCAATAGAGAGATTGCTACTTTGAAGACAATAGCATTGTACGTGTCCTCCGCTTCTTCAGGCACTCCTGATTCACACTTGCCCTGTTTGCAATCCTTAGCCTCCTTGTCACGTTTGAAAGGATATGTTGAATTTATATGTAAACCAATTCCTTTGTATTGGGGTCAGGGAAATATTTTGGCTGGTTGGTTGGTCGCTCTCTGTGCTGGTGTTTAGCAACAGCCGGCATGGCCATTCCATACTGTGATTTTCCTTCAGATGTGGTAGAAATTTTGTGTGGTCCCTCTATGACATTTCTCGTCCCTACTCCACTAAGTAGTGTTTCTTATTTGTAGGAATGGATGCATTTGAGCTAGATCATTCTCTACATGGGACTGAAACAACAGTGCAGGAAAATTGGGCTGTGATTTTTACTGTGGTACACATTTGGGAGCTCACTGGGAAATGCACACCAACCCCTAACACTGACACTCAGTGTTAGAAAATGGCTTGTTCTGCCAGCAGCCAAAGGCATCTCTGTAACTGAGATCAAGTCATTCCTTCTTCCAGGAGAGCTACAGAAAACTCACAAAGTTGCATGAAGGTGTCAGAATTGAGCCAAGTAGGCTCTTGGAGATATTCTCTTCTACCAAAACAATTCACTTCTGACATCTAGGTGAAGAGGACTGCCTGTTTTCTTGAAATCTTCTGCCTCTGTCCTCCTAGCTAAGACTCTGGAAAAGGCAGCACTTGGAATAGTGACTTTGCTGATAAAAATCCTTTTCCAATAGAGAGCAGTCTGAATTCATCAGTCAGTGAAGGAATCCCTAATCATCAGCTAATACTGACTCAGCCACTCTCAACACAGAGACTGGATCTGAACAAAAAGTGAAAGTCTTGTTTTCACTCCTTTCTTTAATAGTATCTGTAAAGACCAAAGTCAGGAGGCTTTTACTCACTCACGGTGAGTGCTGGGTCCAGCTTTGGGCTCCCCAGTATGAGAGAGACATGGACATAGTGGAAACAGTCAAGCAAAGGACTAAGAAGATTATTAAAGGACTGGAACACCTCTTCTATGAGGAAAGGTAGAGAGAGCTGGGACTGTTTATCCAGGAAAAGAAGAGCCTCAAGGGGAAACTTATCCATGTGTATTAATACCTGAGGGCAGAGGGGCTGAAGAAGAGGGAGACGGACTTTGCTTAGAGATACCCACTAACAGTATGCAAGTCCTATGAAGAATGGCTGAGGAAGCTGAGGTTGTTTAGCCTGGAGAAAAGGAGGCTCAGGGGAGACCTTATCACTCTCTACAATTACCTGCATCCAAGTAGGGGTTGGTCTCTTCTCCCAGGCAACAAGTTTCAGGACAAGAGGGTCAGGTTGGACATTAGAAATAATTTCTACACAGAAAGGGTTGTTAAGCATTGGAACAGGTTGCCCAGGGAAGTGGTGGAGTCAACATCCCTGGAGGTGTTCAAGAAATGATAGGATGTGGCACTTGGTGCCATGGTCTAGTTAAAAAGGTTGTGATCGGTCAAAGGTTGGACTTGATATCTTGGAGATCTTTTACAACCTAAGTGATTCTGTGATTCTGCGACAGGACAAGGTACAGTAGGCACAAATTAAAAACCATGACATTCCATCTGAACACAAGAAAACACATTTTTGCTTTGAGGATGGTCAAACGTAGGAATAGGCTGCCCAAAGATGTTGTGAAGTCTCTGTCTGCGGAGACAAAACCTGAAGGTAAATGATCCTGGGAAACCCACTGTAACTGACCCTGCTTGAGAAGGAAGTGGGCCTGGCTAATCTCCAGAGGTGCCCTCTAGCCTCAACCATCCTGTGATCCTGGAAGCTATGAAAACTATGCCAACCTCTGAAAGTCTCTGTTACTTTCTCCAAACTATTTCTCAACTGTATCTGTCAGTGAAATGATGCAAACAACCTTGCTGATGTGAGAGGTAATAAAGTCTGATAGACTTTGAAGCATTTGGTGTATTTCTGAATGATAAAGAGGGATATTGATAGCCTTTTTCCCCTCATGTATGCCCACTCTGTAATGCCATGGACACCCTAAAACACAACCAGTGTGCTGCATTTCACTTTTCTGATGGGTCACACTGCAGACAGAGCTGCATTTTGGACCTGGTGTTTTGATGGTTTGTTCTGTGCATCCCAGTGGCAATAGGGAGCTACTTAACTGAGTTTCGTGAAGGGTGGCTGGGGGTAGAGTAACACTGGGATGGATTGCTCAGAGATAGTCTTTTTTGGTGTGACACAGAAGACATCAGTGGCACCACTGATGTTGGTTGAAAACCAACACCTTTAACAAGTGATGCTGATGCTTGTGCATGCTATTTGTTGTGATACCCAAATCTGCAGGTTCAAAGGTCTTGAAAACTTCACGTGATGCTAATCCTGAGCAGATTGCTTTTTGCATGCATTCAATTTAGAAAGGGATGAAAGGCTACATTTTGTCTTTGGCAGTTCATCCTGTCTGTTATGAGCAATCTTCAGGCCATTTGCACATATTAGACCAACAGCTGAGCAAATATTCAGGGTGTGCCTGAATACTGTTGTCATGGATTTATAGAATGCTCTAAGTTTTAGTGTTGTGAAAACCACTCTAGGCACCTGACAGAGGTCCCTACTCCATGATTAGAGCCCTGGGTGCTGGAAACCCTATTTCTCAAAAGTGGCTGGCAGGAAATGAAAATTACTTTCTATCTGTATTGGATACTTTGCCCCATTAAATCAGATAAATGATTCCTAGATCTAATCCTCTCACCCAAAGGAGTGGAGAACATTTCCAACATTTTTCAGACCCATGTAATATTTTAATAATACAACCCTTGGATTAGAGCATTAAAGCAAAGATTGTCTGTTACTTGAAGTGACATCCCTGTCTTTCTGCACCCATAATAAAGGAGTTCCATCTTTTTCCCCAAACCCACTTCATTGTCTAAGTCCTTACAGTTCCCTTCTCCCTTACCAGTTCTCTCCTCCCTACAGGTTAACCCAGCTGGTCCAGATTTACAGTTTAAATTCCACCTGTGTGGCTGAGATAAGTGTAAGTGTTGAAATCCTAGCACCGGTCAATGAATAGCACCTGACCAGGGCCAATGCTGGGTTCCATCAGCCCTGGCACTGCCCCTGAAGCACCTTTGCAGGGAAATGCTGCCCCCAGGTGGGTTTTGACAGTTCACTCCTATCAGTTCAGCTTGTCAGTGAGACAGCCCTTTTTTCCTCTGCCCTGGAAAAGAGAATTTCCTTCACACCAGTGGACAGCAATGTGAAGTCAGAGCATGGGGTCAAACTTGCTTACAAAATGTTTTTCCCATGGAAGAACTGTGGTTTTATTCATATTCTTGCTAGATTCAGATGTGAAATCTCATCCCTGTTCCTACAGTCTGCCAAAGTCTGCCCTTGAGATATAAACCATGAAAGCCAAAGGGACTTGAAATGCATCCTGAACTGCTAGTTCACAGTCTTAGATTCAGGAGGTGAAAGTGTCTACCTAACAATAGTCAGTCTTGAATCACACAGTCCATAAATTTTTGTAGCAGTATAAACTGTGACTTTCTGGTTTGCTTTCCACTTGTTTTATAAGAATACATGCTGTTTTTTCTGTGTATTCATAAACTGCAGCAAATCACCTCCTCTGTGACTATTATATCCCGTGAACAAGGGCCTGCTGTTATCTCACCTTAAATCTGTCCCTGATTTCTCCTCTTGTTGGCATATTATTTTTAGCAGAGATAAGACTGTGGATGAATGAGATTGGCATTGCAAGTAGATGGAGATTTGAAATAAGGGTGTCACCCAATCAAAGTTCATAATGTGATGTTATTTTGGATTTGATGCCCTTTATTAACAAATTGATTTAACGGACCTATACATAGTGGATACAGGTGTGAAGTTCACACTTTGCTCACCTCTGAGCTGAACCAGTTACAGGTTTCCTACTTTGCAACCACAGATGTTGCTCTAATAATATGGAAATTACAGTGCAAATAGGTGTATTTAAGCTTCTTAGCAGGCCTAGTGAGAAGCAGCTGTATACAAAAGACAAAGTTAGCAAACAGAAGCATATTTTGTCTTCTCAGTCTGTGTGCTTGCATCATCATCAGCAGTCATTGTATCCTGATATTCCCAGGTGATTGCCTTTGGATCTTCCAGCTCTCCAGAATTTAACTTTTAGACATGAAATATATAAACCATACTTTTTTTTTTTTTTTTTATGGAAAGAGACAATAATGTAAAGGATGCATGAGTGTTCTGTAAACATGTAAGAAACTTGTGACTAATGTGTTCAAGTAGATTGTATGAAACACTGGTGATACATGCTTGTGTCTAAAATCTTTGTTTTCTTGTGGAAGCCTAAGGGGTTTTTTTTTTGCACACAAGTGAGTATCAACTCAGAAAACCTCTGAATCAGAACTTTATGATCCTATCATGTATAAAATACTTTTGATTAATTTATTCAAATTGGCTAAATTTACTGGTTCATATTTTAGCTAGTTAGAGTACCAGTTATATCTATATTTGAAAAATAATGGGTCACTGGGGTGATGCTGTATATAATCTTTAAGGCCTCAGTTCTCTGGGCTGGTGATTTGGGCGCATCTTTGCTGCATGGTGCCCTCCTTGTGAGGATAGATCATATCTTTAATGATACAGTTGAGCAAAACCCCATCTAAGTAGAAAAGAACTTTGTGGAGAATATCCACAAAATTCAGCTTCATACCTTATGACTTCATACCATATGACCTTAATCAGGCTTAAACTAGAGCATATGAGTTCTGCATCAATACATACCTTATGACTTCATACCATATGACCTTAATCAGGCTTAAACTAGAGCATATGAGTTCTGCATCAATATTCAAGGCTTTATGCACATGCTACTGTACAAGTAATTCCTTCATAACAGGAAGAAGACAACAAATCTTGGAAGGAACAACACAGGAATTCATTGAACTAAGATGGAAGGATCAATTTTGATAAATTCTTTATTAAGTATATATTCAAATATTCATAATGGATGGAAGGTGAATTTACTAATGGACAATATAGGACTATAGTAAACTAATGTACTAAGTGATGTTAAGGACAGAGTATTTGAAGTTTAGAGATTGGTTAAATACAGACAAGAGGTACCAAAATCTATTTGACATTTGGAGTACATCTCTGAATTTTATTATACATACATATGTATGTATACATATCTGTCTCTCATATTTAGGTTATAAGCTCTTCATATCTATGCATATTCATTCATGTATGTACATATCAAGTCTACTCGTCAGTTGGTTTTTGGCTATGTGAATGCTAAGATAAGATTAGATTAGCGTGTTTTAAGTTGTTGTGATGAACTCAGTTATTTTTTGGCTACTATAGTTTCCATATTTATTGCATTTCCCTGTGTTGTTTATATGTGTGCTGGGCATACTGACAGAACTCATTATTTGTGTTTCTGATCAATATAGGTAACTGTCAAAGATGCCAAAAAATATTAGTATCCACTTCTGTAAAATTTCACATAAGCTTTCCAGTCACCCTGTAATGATTCATTATAAAAATTAGCTACTGCTACAGAAAAATACAATAATGTATACCATTTGGAAATCTGTAGACACAACTTACATTTATTTTAGGATTTGCAATGTACTGATTTTCAGGCTGAATTTATTGGCAAGGGTTAGGTGGGAATAAATGTTCTCAGCAGTTCCGAATCCCATTAAATGTGACTTCTGTTGTGTAGATTCAAGTGATATAATCAATAAAATTCCAAGAAAAATGAGTTTCTAAATTGTTTTATCTAGAATTAGCTTTTACAGATATTGAACAGAGCTGCTAAAAAAAAAAAAAAAAAAAAGAAAATAACCTGACAGTGCCTTGTTTTGAAAAATATATTGATGGAGATTTCACAATGATCTATATATAAGAGTACAGGATGTTAAATATTAATGATTGAACTATAGCAACTATTATAATATACCACACTAATGCAGGTGATGCCAGTCCTACAGCTTTGTAGGAAAAGATTTTGTCAGTCCCAGTAGAATTCAGAAAGATAAAAATAGTAACACATGTATATCAGTCAATAAGCCAGATTTTCATGCAGTATAAATTGGCCAAGTGAAGGGCAGCAGAACTACACCCATGCATCAGCCAAGGTTATGCCTGGAGTCTGACCCAGCAATTATGATTCAGTCAATGAGAGTTTGTTTGAATCTGAAGAATGAGATTTGGCACAAATATTAAATGGGGGAGGGGGTGTTTCACTTCAGTAGACATTTATTCAACAAAAAATGCAGGTGGCTTGCTCACAAAACCACTGCAGAGCAGGCTCAAATTTGCCGATATGTATTAGTCAATGGAAAAAAATAGACTCAAACGCTAGAGTTAACAAGAATGTTTGTTTTAATATTTCTAAAAATGTTAGTAGGATGGAAGAAGAGCAAGAAGAAGTTGCAGAAAGAATTAAGAACAGCTATGAGGAGTCATGCTCAAGCCATGCTTCGGACATTCCCTTGGGCTGTGAGAAAGTCAGATTAACTCTTGCTATGGGCAGTCGTTTTCTTTTTGGCCATAGGGAATTTTTCATGGATTTTCCTTGTTCTCTCCTCATAAACTGTTCCACTTTTTTAAAGGCAAGTGAGTGTTCAGCATATTCATACTGAATGGAGCAGATCCAAGTTCATTCCTGGATGCAGAGTGTTTTCCTTCACTACTTGTGCTGTAGCTTTTGAAGGAAGCAAACAGGCGTATGAACTGGAGAGACAGAGCAGCACATAGTCCAGGTCTGCAGGCTTCACATTTATTGTGTCTGGTCCTTTAAAGTCCACTACAACTCTATTGGCTGCATATTTTTGAGTAAGATTCCTTGCATAAGTAAGATAAGCTGGGTTTATCACCACGCCTTTCACCTTTAGCAACTGAAAACTAGTTTCACATTTGGGGCCATGTATTTTTAATGGATCAGACTGCTGGTCAATTATCTACAAGAAACTTTTCCTGTTTGTCTAAACAGATCACTTGTGGATGCAAGGAGCTAACACCTGTATTAATTTTAGCAGCCAAAGAGTGGGAATGGTCAATAAACATAGCATCTCAGTTGCACAGAAGAGGATCAAAAGAATAGCTTCAAAGAGAAAACAGTGACTTAAATAAAATATGACCACTAGAATGATTGCAGTTTGATCTACTGATGTTTTCCCAGTTTACTAAAAAGAAAAAAACAAGAGCCATCAAATGTTAATCAGATGCTTTTTGTGTAGAGAGTGCTGGAGCAGAATCCCGGGTATGTCCAAGACAGCAGGAGAGAATGAGTTTCAGATGAAGAATCCAAGAAAAAAGACATTAAACCTGACAGTTTTCCACTCCTACTGCATTTCATCATAAAGTACCCCTTTTTTGAAATCAGATTGTGGTGCTTTTATCACTGCTTTTTGAGTTCCAGTATCTACACCATGGAAAAGTAAATTACACACGCTGGAACCACCAGCACCCCACTAGCTAAGGCATTCACCCAGGCATAGGCAAAACCAGGTTCAAAACCCTTTTGTAAACACTGGAGTGAAGTATTAGTCTCTTAATATGAAGATAAATCTAAAATTCTGGCAGCTGACTTACAGCTGCATGTCTTATTTTATGGATGACCAGCTTGAGCTGCTCAAGGCTTACAGAGCACTTGCAGTGGTAGTCAAAGTTGGTGAGAGCCGTGGTTTCTCAGCACCTCTGACTGCAAGGCTGTGCAATCTCCAGTAAAGTGCACAGGGTTTCAAGCCATGAATTTTAATCCTTGCTCTGCCACTAATTCACTGTGTAGCTCCAGGCAACTCCCTATCTCTTCAGCTGTAAAATAGGAATAATAATAATGGTTTCCTATCTTTCAGCAGCAATAAATTCATCTGTGTTCTTGAGGCATACGAATACTACAGTGATGAGTGGCCCAGAAAAGACCACGAAAAAATGAATAATTCTGTATTTACTGCAGGCTTTGGGTGTGCAGTAAATAAGGCACTGTTAACTGGCTGGTGAAGATTACTTTTCTAAGTAGCTGCTTATTCAGTAGGTAATGTGTAATCAGTACCTACTTATCCTGTGTAATGAATGATAAAGGGTTCCTTGGGGGAAAAAAGGGAAGCAAAGACACATTTCAAGAAAAATCTTAGTACTGATTTACAGGAAAGTACAGTTAGGAGTTCGTCATCCATTTAGGTTCTAGTGTTCTTCACCTTTAAAGCTCTTGATTTTGGCAGCCACATTAATGTTATTCTGAGGCAATTGTCTTCTGTGCAGGTACATAATTAGGTATAATAATAGTCCCTACCATAAGAACAGGGACAAAATAGCATTTTGACTGTGCACATCTATCATTCTTCATGTGCAGTTATTTCTGTCTGAAAATCAGAAAAAACAAATATGACCTCTTCTTTTTTCTTTTTTTTTTTCCCCCCCAATGGCTGTTCTGATCACACCGTCATATTTCCACTATTATATTGCAGTTTTCTGAGTTCTCAGATTAGTTTCAGGGTAAGCAACCTGTTCAATTTGTTGCAGTGTCTCTCTCTTAGTACACAAATAAATTTCCCCCAAAGAGCTCCTCTTGTAAAAAATACATTTTTGATGTTTAAAGTAGCAAGGAAAAGAATGAAGACATGAAGACCACTGCATAAGGTGGTATACTAACACTTCAGTTCTAACTTTATTAGAGTAGTCTGAGCATGTTTATCCTGCAAGTTAACTGCTTATTAGACCATTGCTATCACATCTGTTAAAAGAATGTGCAATCTGCAAAACAAGCTGCCAAATGTCCCCTTACAATTACATTATTCAGAGATCTGTATTGTCATTCTGCCTGGCAGAGGAGGGGAGAGAAGTGCATGTTGTCTGCCTTGTCTTCAGCAAGGTGTTTGCCGCTGTCTCCCGTAAGATCCTCACAGGTAAGCTCAGAAAGTGTGGGGTAGATGCATGCACAGTGAGATGGATTAAGAACTGGACAAACAGCAGAGCTCGGAGGGTTGTGAGCAGCAGCACAGAGTACATTTGTAGGCCTGCAGTGAGCAATGTTCCTCAGGGGTCAGTGCTGGGATCAGTCTTGTTCAATTTATTCATCAAAGACCCAGGTGAAGGGATGGAGTGCACCCTCTGCAAGTTTGCTGCTGATACAAAACCAGGAGGGGTGGCTGGTACACCAGAAGGCTGTGCTGGCAGTCAGTGAGACTTGGACAAGCTGCAGAGTTGGGCAGACAGGAACCTAAAGAAGTTCAATAAAGGCAAATGTGGGATCCTGTACCTAGGCAGGAATAACCCCATTCCCCAGTACAGGTGAGGGGCTGACCTGATGGAAAACAGCTCTACAGAGAAGGACCTGGGGGTCCTGGTGCACAGCAAGTTGTCCATCACGCAGCAACACGCCCTTTTTGGCCAAGAAGGCCAATGGTGTCCTAGGGTATACTAGGAACAGCAAGGCTGGCAGGTCAAGAGAAGTAATCCTGCCCCTCTGCTCAGCCCTGGTGAGGCTGCATCAGGAGTACTGTGTCCAGTTCTGGGCTTCCCCATACAAGAAAGACGAGGAACTAATAAAGAGGGTCCAGTGGAGGGCTACGAAGATGATTAAGAAATGGATCAACTCTCTCATGAGGAAAGGCTGAGGGAGCTGAGAGGGGATCTTATCAATGCATACAAATATCATAAGGGTGGGTGTCAAGAGGGTCTATCTAGACTCTTGTCAGTGGTGTCCAGCAACTGGACAAGGGGCAATGGGCACAAAAAAAAGCACAGGATGTTCCATCTGAATATGAGGAAAATGTTTTTACTTTGAGGGTGACAGAGAACTGGAATAGGCTGCCCAAGGAGGTTGTGGAATCTCCTTCTCTGGAGATATTCAAAACCTACCTGGATGTGATCCTGAGAAACCTGCTCTAGGTAGACCTGCTTTAGCAGGAGGGTTGGACTAGATGATCTCCATCCTTCCATTAGCCTTCCATCCCCAGCTATTCTGTGAGTGTTTGTGTATTTGATGTATTAGTGCAGCAGTCCACTGATGGATCTCATTTGAGTATAGTTTTAAGTCATACTTATTTTTCTATGCAGATGCTCTTTGAAGACAGAGTATGCATAGATTTGTTAGTCTGATCTGCACTCCACTTGGTGAGGCTGTATTCAAAATTAGGACATATCAAATTAGAATTGTGGTATTTGCAGTAGGCTTGATATAACAGATTATCCACTGCATAATACTTACAGCCTTTCAATGTATTTAATAAAGGAGCATATTTTTTGTAATCCAACTCTACACATTTCTAGACATTTGCTTGATGTTGTTAAGTGTGATATTTGAGATCTATTTGAGATAAAAAGAATATACTGCATAAAACAGTGCAGTATATGGCCTCAAAGGATATTTAAATTTATATCTTAAAACAATTTTTTTCTTGCTACTTACATTGAGAACCTTCATGAGCAAATATTTTGTAGCCAGTTATTGCCATATACACCCTGATCTTATGAACTGCACTCATGATTTACTCTGGGCATGTGAAAATATTGCAACTGAACCCATATGCAAAGTTATAGCAGTGATTAAGTCAGTAGAAACATGTTTGCAACACTCTGTCCTGTAGGTTTTTACTTTTTGCTTTACAAATAGTGCTACCAGCTCTGAGCAGGATACAAACAATAGGCACAGAATTATTGTTAAGGATGGTTGTCACCTCTAGTCACGCATGAATTAAACATCTGCTGTCTCACATTGAAGAAGTTTTTAAAATAGTTTGCATATAAAAAGAATTACTGTAAAAGATATTTCAGTGAAGAAATCTTTAGCATGTTGTGAGCGTCGCAACCTTGCTGCTCAGTAAAAGTGTGCCAGAAGTACATCACCCTTTGCATTGTTGTCTGACAGAATCTGATGGACTAAATTTAATTTAATATCTTTTGCTTCGTGGTTCCTTTCAGCTAGGTCTACATCCTCAGAGGCACCTAGGTATTAGCAAACATAGTAAAGTAAGTGGAATGTGGATTATTTGAATGTGAGTTTTCATGTAGGTTCCCTCATGAAAGAGAGACCAGTTGAAAATGGCTTTTTTCTTTAGCCACTGATGAACTCATTGGAAAAAGTCTCCTACCATGATGTCCCACCAAAACTGTGGCCACTGAAATAATGTTACTTTTGGGAGATAGGAGACGAACATAATTGCAACAAGCAGAATTTCAGGAGGGACCATGCTAAATATAAAGAACTCAGTGGTAGAATATATCAAAGTGATTGTAACCTGGATGTACTTGGAGTTAAACATAAAACTCTCATCTTCCTGGAATAGCACCCTGATGCTTGTAATCAAAATCAAATTGAAACACTGATGTCTGTTTCTTGGTGTGAGGGAAAGAGATTAAGGGGAATGAGAGATCACTGTCATCTTTCATATCACAGAAGGTACTTTGAAAAGGTCACAGTGACACTAGGGAAAAACCTGAATGGAGAAAGAATGTACCATCTACCACTACTTCAGCACTAGCTGTATTGTAGAGCTATGAGCCAGAACTGCAAGCAAGGTTATAACAAGAATGATGCCTAAGCTCCACAGAATCTGTGGTTGCAAGCAGCAATTATGCAATTGTGGCTTATTTAACCCAGCTGTAGTTTTAACCCACATAGGTTTAAGCTTTAAAGACAAGAATTAGCTGTGGAAAGGAGCTGGATAATAGAAGTTTTGTTGTGTAAGTGATTTCACTGAGATGCACGCAGAGAGTTAAGTGTGTTTGGAAGGCCAGACTGCAGTGACAGTGTGAAAACCTGAGCAATGCTCCATATTATATAAACGACCTGAATCATTCAGATTTCCTATCTTTAAAAAAAATTAAACAAACAAGAAACAAAATATGGTTGCTAGTTTTTGCTGTTAGGCTTTCAGACACCTTCATAAATAGTGAAAACCTTCCCTGTCCTTCTCTCTATAGCATGTAGACGCTCCAAGGTACTGGTAACTTTGCTAATGTGGGTAATTTCATTTGTCTTATTTTTAATTATTATTTTCCTTGCAATTTTTCCTTAAACCTCTTTCTCCGGTGGCTGAAAGTTTAATGATTGCCATCCCATTAGGGAGGAACAAGGAGATGGCTTCAGCATTATTTATTTATTATTCTTTTTCTTAGCTGAAAATTGAATTATCTACTCCCTGTTTAAGACCCTTCTAAGGAAAATGTCAGTTGCCATGAACTAAATGTTCTTTAATAACAGTATTACATATGTTCTTTAATGGTAGCAGTGCATAGCTGGCTAGCAGAGCAGATTAGGAAGAGAGAACAGAGAGCAAATTCAGGTGTAGAATTGTGCACATATACACATGGAAATAAGAACCTAACAAGAACAGATGGATTCATCCTCAGTGGACCCTCAGCAATGTGCTCAAGTCTTTCTCAGGGACACTCCTGAAAGACAGGAGGGATGCCATCCAGAGGAGCTTGGACAAGGTCAAGAAGTAGGCCCATGGGAGCCTAATAAGGATTAACAAGACCAAGTGCAAGGTGCTGCTTCTGGGTCAGGGCAACCCCTGGTATCAATACAGGCTGGGGGATGGACAAATTCAGAGCAGCCCTAACGAGAATGACTTGGGGGCGCTGGTGGATGAGAGGCTGGACGTGACCCATCAATGTGCACTTGCAGCCCAGAAAACCAATTGTATCCTGGGCTGCATCAAAAGCAGCACTGGCAGAAGGGCAAGGGAAGTGATTCTACCCCTCTACTCTGCTACATCCAGCTCTGGGGTCCCAGCACAGGAAGGACATAGCCCTGTTGCAGCAGATCCAGAGGAGGGCCACAAAGATGATCAGGGGGTTGGAGCCTCCCTTCTATGAAGACAGGCTGAGAGAGTTTGGATTATTTAGCCTGGAGCACAGAAGGTTCCAGGAAGACCTCATTGTGGCCTTTCAGTACTTTAAAGAGTTAATAAAATAGATGGGAGCAAACTTTTTACAGGGGCTGTTGTGATAGGACAAGGGGTGATAATTTTAAACTAAAAGAGGGTAGATTCAGTCTAGATATGAGGAATAAATTTTTTGAGTGAGGGTGGTGAAATACTGGCATATGTTGCCCAAAGAGAGGGCAGATGCCATATCTCTGAAAACATTCAAAGACAGGTCAGATGGGACTCTGAGCAACGTGATCTAGTGCAAAATGTCCCTCCTCAATGCAGAGAGGTTGGACTAAGTGACCTCTAAGGGTGCTTTCCAACCAAAACCATTCTATTATTCTATAATTCTGCAGGAAGGAAATCTTACAAGGAAAGTTTTGTGGTTTGATAGGGCCAAAAGTTTAATTTCTCTGTCCTGGATGTTAGATAAATACTTTTCTTGGTAAAATCTTCTGATTTCTGCTAATGAATATGTGAAATAAAACTTCTAGAATATCCCATATAAAGCTTTCCTATTGTCTAATTCAAAGCAAAATGACCCAGATCCTGTATCTGATGGTAGTATAGAAGTCTACAAAGACCATTGGAGGTCCCTACAGTTTAGGCTAATCAGCTAATTTATGGTGGTTTCTAGATGCTGCTATCTATTACTACAGGGTGGTGGGGGTATTGTCAAGGAAAATCCGAAGTAAATTTATCAATCCATTGAATTTACCGGCAAAATGGCTCCTGAACCCATGCTAAGCCATCATGCAGTCTCCTCCATCTTGGCTCTCCTGAAATCTGGACTTAAGCAAATTTTTTTAGCCTCTTCTTTCTCTCTGAGCTGCAGATATGAAACTGAGATTTGTACTAAATTTTCTTTAACTTCCAATATCACCAGCTCTCTATGCTCACTCATCCTGGCTCCCTATGAAGAATGGTCAGGTGCTCAAGCAATTCCTTTCCTCTTCACTTGAATCTTCTGTATCTTCATACCTAAACATGCTTCTAAATATTGAAGTGTTAGGCAGAAATTTGGGGCTGAGTGACAGCTCAGAGGTTGGGTGCAGCAGAGAAGTTGTGCTCACTGAATACCTTTTAGAGAACAAGAAGAGAAGATCTGGGGCCTAGCATGCCTCCAGATACAACAATGCACCCTACGGCACTATGCAGGTTCACAGCTTTCTGGGTCTAGGAAGGCAGTATTAAGGACAATTCTCAGTTTTATCTCCAGTGTTCTTTGACTATCAGCAGATGAAGTTACATCAAATTTAAAAATGGTGCCACTCTCTTGTGGGTAAAGCCAAAAATACTCTGTTTTTATCACAGATTAAAGATGATGGGAATCTCAAGCACTTTTATTCATCCATAAGCATCCATAGGAGATATCTCCTAAAGGCAAGTTTGACCTAATGCTAGCCATTCTTTGCCACATGAAGAGTGACTACAACATGTGAGGGATGTTTGAGGGTGTGTAGGGGCACACACATGCCTGTGTATCCTCCCACACTCCTCCAAAGTAGTTGTGCATTTTACTGAGGACTGCATTTCACTGTATCTGCACTGCATTCTCATTCCCGGACTATCACTCATCCTTCAAGATGGGAAAATAAAACCTAGCCATCTTCCACCCTGGTCAAACACCTAGAAAAGGACATGGTGCATCCCTGAGAAGGTGCAGAATCTGGCACATCTGCTGTGTCCGATGAAGTTCCAGAGCTCCCAGCACGATATACACTTTTCCATAACCTCCAGAATCTGAATGTTTGTGTGAGGTGCAATCTGGCCCAGAATTTCATACAATCCCCTTAATTTAGCAAAGACATTAGTAATTTAGTACTTAGAACTATTTTTTCTTTTTCTAAGGATTATTGCTCTTTAATTCTCTTTTAAATGGCATTGTATGCAAGAGTGTCAATGAAAACAGATAAAAAAGAAATGTCACTTATAAAAAAATAAAAATCTCTGTTATAAGAGCTAGATCCATCTTTCCAGGATGGAAATTCAAAAAGATGCTAGAACATACCACACTGAAACATAGAAGCTTTCAGCTTCACCAATTCCTCTTTCAGTCTAGCATCAATTACAGTGGACCTGTAGCAACTTTGCTTAATACTAAAGGGACTGTATTAAGGAGGCAATAAAGGCTGACAAAGTATGTGTTTTGTTCAATTTGCTACTCTGTTAAAGACTGAGGTTTTAAACTCCCTGCAAGTTATTAGATTGCATGCATTGAATGAAAAGCAAGAAAATTTGTAAAGCATAATATGATGTTGATTTCTAAAGCAAAGAGGAAATTTGGTCTGAAGTTCAGAGAACTATAGCTTATTTTCATTATAGATATTTCTACTGAGAGATTCTGTTAAAATTTAAAACTGCTGCTAAGTGTACCCAGTGAAATGGCAAATCTCTGTACAGTTGTAACCACATAAGAATGGGAACACTGGATCAGACCAAAACATCTTATTCAGTGATTCCCCATAAAAACTTAAAGAAAGTGAGTAAGAAGAGGGCAAGTGCTTACAGAACCACAGAAAGAGAGAGGAGTTCCCTTGTGCTGAGCTACAGTGAAGGCCTGGGGAGGCTGTGAGAGGGTCCAGCCCCTCTGTCGCTCCTGCTAGAGTCGCAGTCTGCTCTGTCTCCGTCAGAGTCCCCACTCTGCCTGAGGTCCACATGCCGAAATTTCAAGGGACTTAGGAAGGTAAAAGGGAAAAGAAAAATATATTCAGGTAGGTAGTTTGGGAGCAATGAGAAACTTTCTGGTGGTAGAGGAATTAGAATCTCATTTGCTGAAGGGCCAAAATTGCATTCCCTGGCACCCAGCATTCAACATGAAGTCAATTCCTCCGTAACGCTCAAGTTTCAGCAATCTGCAGCTTAGCGTTAAAAGTTAATTGATATTTTATCATATTTAATAAATCTATAAATAAGAGTTATGCATGCCAGAATGAATGGTTTTATGATGTCTGAAATACTGTAAAATGGATGTCTAATTGATTTATTTCATCTAAAGCACCACTGAATGTAGAACTGCTTTTAATA
>NW_020955662.1:525265-534365 GCF_003031625.1 Empidonax traillii | reverse complement strand
TTTCCTTTTTCCCTCGTGTTACGTTAATACACACATACTTAATAAAGGGCTGTTATTTTTTCCTTTTTCCCTTTTCCATAATTTGCTTTCCTTCAATCGGAGCCTCTTAATTTCGAATCTATAATTGCTAGAAAAGAAGGTTTGGGTCTTTTTCTCCTAATCCATCCTCAGCAAAAGACCCTTGTCTCAATTAAACTGAGACAATACCAAATATAGTTAAAAATTATATTAGGGCCTTTCAGCCAGATTGCATGCATGGTACAATTTATAAAGATGATGATGAACAAAGCCAGGCAATTTGGAGATTCTAGTGGATGAATAAACACTGAATGAATATGAATAAATAAAGGGCATGAATATGATTTTTTTTTATTGTTACTTACACACAGTAGAAAAGTATTTCAGACTTATCCAAAACTGTTTATAAAATTCTTGACAAACTGAGGTGTTGAAATGTGTGCTTTGGATTTCATCCGTCTTTTTTCAGACTTCATTACTTCACAGTGTTTTAAAATAAAGATGGAGGGAATTTTGAAATATCTCTTGAATAAAAATATTTAAACCATTTCATCCTTAGAAAGCTTTTTTTTTTATTTAGCAAAGTGAAGAGGAGATCTGAGAGCATTCCAGTGTCACTGGATGTTTATTTTATGTTTTAAAAAAATAGAAGTTTTAACTTCTAAGTTTCAACCAAGCCCTCTTAGAATAAAGCACTACTGAAATATCCCAGTGTATTCAGGACAGTTTAGGTGTACATGTTCACATCTCAAAATCCTGTACAATAAAAATGGCATAAGTTCTTCTGATTCATTTTTAAAGCAAAGAACATTTCCATGTTTTCAAATTCATAGAACATTTCCAGTCTTTCATAGACTGCCATGACTTTAACTACACTTTACAGTTTTCTCACTCTCACACTTGATGTGAAGTGGGGAAAATGCAGAGATGCATAGGCTCCTTTACCAGCTTGTTTCGCTTTTAAATCGAAACTTCTGATGATTAAAGAAGAGTAGATAAAAGAAAGTACAGCTTGAGGCTATGCTATAACACACTTAAAGGTCCCAGAGGCAATATTCTTAGCATCTACAACCAACTCTGAAACAGAGGAATGTAAATGTTAGGGCTGGACTTTTAAACTCAAATTTCCTGACACACTGCAGGCTGACAGCCTTTGTTCCTATCTAAACAACCAAAAGAGCTAAAGATTGCTTAGAATAATTATTTTGATCTGTACTTGCAAGGCAGTAGTAACCTATGAGAAAGTATTACCATGTACATACCCAGGCTATTATATTATCTGATCATATGTATTTTCATCATCTTAAAATTAGTTGTTCTTTCATGCATAGTTCAGAGACTAGTTTTGTTGGTAAAAGTGCGTGTCAGAGGATTCATAACCCATTTTCAGTATTTGTATATAACAACGTACACTTCTGTGATTTAGAGTGGATCAAGAAATTATTCTTCCTCGTGATATTTTTCAAATAATTGAAATACTTGAGTCTTTCATGGAAATACCTTCTTTCTGGTTCCCTCCCCCACCTCCACCAGTATTATTCAAAAAACAAACAAACAAACAAACAAACAATCAAAAAATCAAAAGAAAATATGTTCGGTTTTCTGTGGTTGTCTACAAAACCCAAGGAATGATCCATAGAAACAGTTACTTCTTTGGAGACCAAGGGCACCTTAAATTTTTGCAGTAAAAATACCTGAGGAGTATCTAATGGGCCCTGTCAAATAAATGTGCTCATTGGCGTGGCTATTGCACAACAGCACTGAGTTCAGCTCAGAGCATGTTAGCAACACCTACGTCCAGTCAGAATTGTCATGATGTTGGGCCAAGGTGACCTCTTTATTTTGTAACATGGGTCATTGAATAACACACACTACACCCACTAGGATGCCAGAATGACAACTCAAGGCTCACTTCTGCCTCCGTATACTTTGCATGGGAAAGCTCAATAGGGAGCTGCCCTTTTCAGTCATGAGCCTCTCAGGAGTGACATCAGCTATTCTTAATAAACTTTTTTTTTTTTATCCTGACTATTAACTATCATTCATAAATATAAAAAAAAAAAAAAAGAAAAACTTTAATGAAAGCAAAGAGCTTGAGAGAGCAGGCTTTGTTTTACATCATAATGTCTTCTGCCACCAAAGTTTGCAGGCACCCCATTATACACTATAAGTGCCCAATCCTTGTATCAAAAAATCTCATGCTTTTTATAATAAGGATATGTTTATCAAACATATATTCTGGTCTGTGAAATGTACAGAGGTTTATTCCTCCAGAATTTTACGAGCACTAGCTGCCTCTGAATTTTTTTCTTTCTGAGAAAATGCATGTTTTACAACAGCCCTCTAATAGCTCAGGAGGGTTAGAAGGGACACTGGCAAACTTTTTATCACCCTTGTATGTGTTCAAGTGCTTCAGGGGATTAAAGTACAGAAATCAAAAACATGCAACTGAATGAATTTCTGAAGTAAGAGAAGTAAAACCAGTGGTTTATTTGCGGAGATTGTAGTAATGAAAACAACAGACAGTTTAAGATGTAAAAATTATTTTACTGCTGGCTCACTGTAAAGAAGAAACATATATTTCTGATTGCATTGAACATAAACATTCCCATACTAAATCATGCCAAAGCTGCATCTAGTTTGCTGTCCTGTTTCTGACAATGGGCAGCAGTATTACTTTGGAAGAGGCATAAGAAACGGGACACATAAACCACAATTCTTTCCCAAGTATAAACTTTCATTTTCAAGTAGACTGAGGTTTATAGACTTCCTCAGCCAGAGGGTGCATTCAAAACACTGATCTTAATAGCCATTGATGGAGCTTCTTCTCATGCATTTGTCTAATGGATTTTTGAGCCATTTATAACTTTGACCTCCACAGCTTACTCTGGCAATGAGCCTCACAATTTAATTATGCATTGTGTGAAAAAAGGACTTCGTGTTTTTTGCTCTAAACTGATCGCCTGATCATCTGAGTGCTCCTTTGTTTTTATAGTATGAGCAATAGCAAATAATAATTTAGGCAGTCTATGATTTCATATACATCCATCATCTCTCTCCTCTTTCATCTGCTTTTCAGACTTAAATGTCTCAGCCTAAATCTCTTTCTTGCTACCAATGCCATTTCATACTTCTAATCATCTCTGCAGGTCTTTCCTAAAGCTTTATTGAGCTCTCAAGCTCTTTGAGATGGAAGAGAACAGCATGAAGCTTATAGAATGTGGGTAGAACACAGATACAATACTATAGTGAGCCTGCTTTGTTGTAATAATTCCCTCATTGTTCTTAGCGTTTGTTTACCTTTTTGACCTCTGCTGAGCACTGAGCTGGAACCTGCACTGAACTATCTGCAATGACTCTGAAATCTTTACTGTAAGGATAATGTCAAATTTATGCACTGCTCTTGTGTGTATTTTGATGGTTTTCCCCATGCCTATTATTTTCGTATTTGGAAACAGAATTCATTAGAAAGAAAAGAGAAAATAAATTATGTGGACCTAAATAATGGTATAGAAACTATGAATTCAAACTAGAACTAAACACCTTCAAGAATATCAGTGATTTAAAATATGAGTAAACAAGAGTCTACAACTTGAAATATTCTCGCTTCATCCTTCTTACCTTGCTCTGAAATGCCGACAAACAGGTTTGTAGACTTGCTAATTAATTGGCATGTTTTTGAGCAGTGCTAAACTTCCCAGCTTTGGCTGATGTCAAAAGGAGTCAAGACTGGCTAGCCCTCATAGAATTGGACCTGAAGAGTATTGTTCTGGTAACTGTTTATACTATGTGACATTGTCACTTCCATACTATTTGTGGAGCTTGATGCTGGGAAAAATGAATTTCTAGAGAGGTTATGAAAGATCAAGGATGCTATAATGTCATCATAATTACATGTAACTTGGGCATCAGAATTACATAAAAGCATATTGAATGCTTACTTAACATAACATTTGAATAAATCATGTTCAAAATCATGTTCACTGAAACATTTATTTCAGCTAGAACTACACAGTTTAAGCTTCTCATACATAAACATTTTTGGCATTATTTATGAAAACTTGGCTTGCATCCACTTAATTTATATTTTAAAAAATAAGAGCTAGCTATGAGAATCTCATATTTATAGCAGAAGTCTCCATCGTCCGTTGCTTGCTGAGGTTTCAGTAGATCTACAATGGTAATTCAATAACTGTGTCTACAATATCCTGGGAATTTTAAACACAGTTTCCCATTTTCACATTTGACATTTCAGTCTGTACTTTCTTACTTTTCTTGATAGGCTTCTAGGCACTAAAAATAATTAGTTAGTGCCTATCACGCTATGTGGCAGTGATGCCCTTGAATACCTAGCCTGGTTAGCATGGGTTCAACGTCCTAGGAAAAGAGAATTTTATTGACTCATTGGTGCAGGTGTGTAGGTGCCTCACTGCTTCTGAAGTTCCTGGAGGGAGGGTTTGCAAGGTGGCTTGAACAATCTTGAGGCAGAAGCCCAGAAACAGTTGTTCTAGGGAGGAAGATTTACACTGAGGTTTTGCATCTGACTGTTGCAACCAATAGTTACAGCATCAAAGTCATGGAGAATGGATTTAATTTGGCCCTATTGTGTATGCTGGGTCAAACAACAACAGTATTTTCTTCATTTCAAATGAATAAGGCTCAAACCTAATGAGGCGTGCATTCCCCAAGCCTGTGGAGAGGGAGTTTAGCATTGCACTTGTTTTTCTTCCTGTTTGTAAATAGCTTGTGTGAGGTGTACAGAATTTTTTCCAGAGTAGAAAAAGAAAGTTTTTTTTTTCTCAGTAGTCGCTTTCCATGTTCAGATGCTTTCAAATCTGAAGCTAAAATATGTCACTTTCTGATTGTTAGCATTGTCTTCCAAGCTACAAATATTAGCCTTTGTATCTATATTTTCATGCTGAATCATTTTGTTAGATATATAACATCAAGAGTACTTGTTAAGCATTCTGTGATTCATTAGTGTTGAATCATAGAATCATAGAATGGCTTGGGTTGGAAGGGACCTTAAAGATCATCTAGTTCCAACCCAGCTACCATGGGCAGGGACAACTTTCACTAGATCAGGTTGCTCAGAACTCCATCCAGCCTGGCCTTCAACATCTCAAGGGTCGGGGCAGCCACAGCTTCTTTGGGAAACCTGTTCCAGTAGCTCACCACCCTTACAGTAAAGAATTTTCTCCTAATATCTAATCTAAATCTACTCTCTTTTATTTTGAATTCATTCCTCTTTGTCCTGTCACTAGATGTTCTCATAAAAAGTGCCTCTCCATCTTTCTTGTAAGCTTCCTTCAGGTACTGGAAGGCCTCAATTAAGTCACCCTGAAACCTTCTCTATTCTAGGCTCTGGAAATCAATCCAGTTCTCTCAGCCTTTCCTAATAGTAGATGTGCTCCATCCCTCTAATCATCTTGGTGGCCCTCCTCTGGACCCACTCCAACAGGTTGATTTCCTTCCTGTGCTGGAAACCCCAGAACTGGATGCAGTTCTCTGGCTGGGGTCTTACTAGCGTGGAGTAGAGAGACAGAATCACCTCCCTGGACCTCCTGACCAGTCTGCTTTTGATGCAGCCTGGGGTACAGCTGCCCATTTAACATTAGCTGAGATATTCTTCATGGAACTCCAACCTGAAGACATCCAGGTCTGATAAGCTTTTGGAGAGCAATATGCTCAATGTACTAAAACAGATCTAGGCTTTCTTCCCGGTAAATCCTATGGATGGGATATATCTTATGCAGTACTACCTACCCAAAAGTTGGATAACTTGCTAGCTATGGTCTATGTTCATAGCTAATAGGTACTTCTGGAGGGTGATTAATTTACATCGTTTTTTTTTTCTTCAGCCTCTAGAGTTTTTTTCAGTCTTTGGGTTTGCTTTTGCCCTCCTCATTAATTATTGAAGTAGCCCACATAACTGACTCAGACTTACGCATTTAATCTCTGATACTTACATCAGCAATCAGGAATCCCAACCAGAGACATTCTGAGTCGTGGTATCATCCAGAAATTGTGTGGTCTTTAAAAAAGCACACAGAATTCTAACTTGTAATTCAGGGAAGTCCTAACATTCCAGTATTGGCTTTTCATAGTATGCTTTCCCATATTATATTCAGTGAGCCTTCAAGAGAGCTGGGGAGATAAAAAAGGGGAAAAGATAAGCTACTATTTTTGTTACTTTAATAATCCTAAATGCAAAACATTAGCTCTTTCTAGCAACAAAAACTCCACCAGCAGCAATACTGGAACCATTTGCCCTCCATTTGATTTACCATCAATGGCTGCCTGGCTGCACACAGAGCCTCTCTGCTTAATAGTGGCTCTAGGCAAGCGCATGTATAATATTCAAAGGAGTTTTGTTCTTTATTAAAGTTGTGATAAGGATGCAAAGCATTTTAATGGGAATAATCAATTATATAATGATATTCATATACAACAAAGTGCTTTTAATGTAAGTACTTTTAATGTGGCGCTTTTGTAACGGGGGAATTACTTTTGTAATACTTTCAAAAGCATGTCTTCTATTGGTGCCAGGCAGACAGCCACAGTAGGAGACTCCTGTAAGAGATGAACTCCATTTACTCCTCATTCACAAGAAGGCATTTTTCAGTGCAGAGACCAAATGATTTTACCACTCTGCTGAATAAGAGAATTTCAGCATTAAGATGTGTCTACATTTTTTTTTAAGAGAAGAAAAAAGTGGAATGCATTATCAGTCTGAACAAAAGCTGATTGTGAAACTTCAATATTTAAAAGATTAAATTTGATTCTTGCCTGTGGTTTTCCTGATCTCCCTTTGCTGTTACCATCTCTCCACCAATAAGGAAGATAAGTTAATTCTATTCTGCCGCTGGCATTTTTGCTGATGGATGTCAAAAGTTATAAAGAGAAGGTGGCCACACATGATGTTTTGCACCCTTCTGAAAATTTTCATAGACCCACTAATTAAAGGAAACTCTTATTATGTTCAAATTTCTTTTTTTCTTATGGGTATGCATATATTTAGGAAAGGAGATTTAAACCAGATACTTATTCCATCTATACTCTACGTGTTCATTTAGAAGTGGTACCCTCTTCCACCCATAGCTAATTTGCTATAAGTCCCATGTCAGTTGTCATGGTTACAGGGTGAGCCGTGTCTGTCTCCCAGGTGTCACTGTCTGTGTTTGGACGCATAGTCCTAAAGGAAGATGAAGGCTGAGCATGCTCCCTGATTCTCTGTACCCAGTCTCTGCAAATGCAGAAATGTAGCTCCATTACCTTGCAGCCAGTTGCCATGTGCACTTCAGAAAAGGGCCCAGCTATCTTCTCATCTCAGTATTGACTGTTTCACTCTACCAATATGAAATACCTAACTATAATCTGGGAATATATTTAGGTCAGTGTTGAGGCTTCAGATGCTCCTTCTCTGCTCTTCCTCCCCTCCTCTCTCCTTTGCTGAGCTCAAGAAATTACCCCAAGCCTATACTGAGTCACTGAGGACCAGACAACTAAGAAGTGTGGACACTAAACAAAACTGTACTTGAGAATATCAATCAAACCCTAATATAGCATGCCCAGGGTGTGGCTACAGGCATGCAATACTATGATCTTTAAATCCAGAGCAATATATTTTGTGAATCCTGATGCCTAGAACAATCAAAAGAACATAAGATATTGTAAAATTTGGAGTAGGATTAATCTGAAGATTAGACGTAGGTGTCTACACAAGATCTGGGTGTTCCCATTATGTCAAAAGAGATCTAGTCAACTCAACTAATGGAGCCTATGTATAGAAAGCTGTGGATCTTTCTGTTGGGTAGAATCTGACATGAGAGGTTTAGCCCGCTTTCCATACACAAGCATCCTGAGCCATTGGGATGCTCTGAGGTATCCCCCTTGAACTCGAGTTAAGTAGGTATTGCGTAGGTGCTGTGTTGTAACTGCCAACTGTGTGCAGTGTCTCAGGTAACTCAGGACATCTGAAATGTATTAGATGGTGGCATCTAAATCGAGCTCAGCCCAGCCCTGCCAGTTCTGTTTTAGGTGGCTGGCTATTTCAAGGAGATCCAAGACATGAGAGAGGCCCCTACCTAGTGCACAAAGGAGTTGGGCATTTACAACACTCAGCTGTTAATATCCTTTAGCCAGTGCATATTTAATGTAAAATCACTCCAGGAACAGGGACCAAACCCAGGATCTACCTTTCTCATGTAAGTGGAGCTTAATGCATCCAAACTCAGGATCATTTACCCCATGCTTTTAGTTGCTTCTCTTTAACTTCTCTAAGCAGACAGGTAAAGTAATGTACAGAGGCATAAATCAGATTGTAAGATACAAATCAATACTTATTATGGAGTGCCCCTTAGATTCATCACGCCTTCTCAGAAACTACTTAGCAAGAACTTATATTTTATTGCTGATTCCAGCAAACCCAAAACATTTCAGACATCTCTTGCTCTCCCTCAAATCAGTAGCATTATTTCAGATTTTCAGCATTTGTTTCCTCATGTTCTGAAACAGTCCAATAAAAAAGTTCAGTAAAAGAATCTTTTTTTCTAGTTAAAAAATGCAAAATATATTCTGCAAAGTCACATGGATTTCAACTAAAAAAGCTCAAAAACATAGCCTTTAGTTCCAAATTTTCAATATGCCTATTTTATATGAATCATAGAATCATAGAATATGAACCTCAATACACATAAAAGTATTCAAAATATCAGAGATAAATTATTTCATTTGAATAAATACTTCAATGTATTTCTTTTAGTTTGGTTTATTAAAAAATTAATGAAATATCTGAATGAGATAATGTTCATCTGGATGAATTAGAAACCTTTGTTGAAAATTATTCACATAGCTCTATCAAAACCATATCATTTCATTGTGCTTTTCACAAAAGCAGTTACTATTTTTTTCTTTTTTTCATTTCTTGGCAATAGAGTCATGGATCTATAATTAAAAACCCACTTACACAATTTCCAAAGGATTATTACAATCTTGTCATGTCAGGGGTTGAACAAGTCACTTTATAGATTATTTTTTCTCATCCCTAGATTCTACGATGATGATCTGAAAACCTTTAGGG
>NW_020955662.1:524122-525132 GCF_003031625.1 Empidonax traillii | reverse complement strand
TATTTTTTTCTTTTTTTCATTTCTTGGCAATAGAGTCATGGATCTATAATTAAAAACCCACTTACACAATTTCCAAAGGATTATTACAATCTTGTCATGTCAGGGGTTGAACAAGTCACTTTATAGATTATTTTTTCTCATCCCTAGATTCTACGATGATGATCTGAAAACCTTTAGGGCCCTAAACTACGCTTTGTTTCTGCAATGAACACAGTGCATGCTAATGATATTCTCTTTTTCTCTCTTTTTAGGAATGCAGTTGAAGAAAACAAGAAACTATATGCAATTTATGACACAAGGTGAGTTACTAAAAGTACTTTAAAAACATCATTGTTATTTATAATAGTGTTAATCCTTTAAAATTTTAAAAATTATTATCTTTTTTTCCCCTGAGTCACAAAGTGATCTCTAATTTAAGGCAAAATATTTTAAACCATCATACACAATTCTGTATCTACCTAATAATGAATCCCCTTTATATATAGTGATTTCCCCTCTGTGTACAGAGCATATAAAAAAGAAATGTAGTTTAAAAACCAGCTTAATTTACATGTTATTTCACAGATAGAAGATAGCTCACGATCCTGATCGTGAGTTTAACTGTGGCTGCTTCTGATTCCAGTGTTTGGGGAATGAGAAAGAAGGGCTAGCTGGCACAGCTTTGGTAAAAGAGGATGCATTTAGAAAGACCAGCGGAGTGCTGTGCCTTGGCAGCGGATGGCTGTGGATGCAGTCTCTACATAAACACACCTCCTCTCTCTGAAGCCTTTCCTTTCATCTCATCCTTCATGGACCATTTCCTGTTAAGGGCACTCCTTAGCATAAGCAAAAAACCTACTCAAAGGATAAGAGCAAGACATGCATCAGATTTTCAATTTATTCTACCCATAGCTTTTTCTTTGTTACCCAGGATTTTCTCTTCCAGAATTCTGCCTAGTCTTAGAGAATCAGATGATTTCACTTCTCTTCCTTCTCATTGCTTATCCTGTTTTAAGTAGAAGTGTTTGCAC
>NW_020955662.1:494715-523500 GCF_003031625.1 Empidonax traillii | reverse complement strand
TTTGCCATTGTTAAAATTCAAAGAGACATTTGGATGAAAATGCCAGGAACCAACATCTCTTGGTGTTTTAGCTAGTCCTAACACAGATGCATCATTTAGGATCCTGACTTGATCTTCCTTTAAATATACATAATATTAAGTACAAGCAATTCAAAAAAACCCTGCTTGTCTTCTTCACTCTGTATAATCTCCTGCAAAATGAGGCTTGGATCTTGACTTGAAATTCTGGCTGCTTTAGAGAAAAAAATTGCATAAACAATTACTACCACAAATAAGACTTATAAAGATATTGACAAATATGAAAACCACAAGTATTTGGCCTATATCCTTCTGGTTTTAACTAGCCTGAAAGGAAAAAGGTGACTGCTGCGTATTGTTTTGTTAAGAATAATGTGCTCTTGCCAAAGGGATTTAGATAAAACCACTCAAGTAGAAACTCTTAACAAAGTCCTATGTAAAATAGCTCTTCCCCAACTGCAGTTACAGTAAAAAAAAATAAATTTTAACTCAGTTAGTTTTATGTTTTTCTAAACAGATTCTGTTTCCACCAGGATAAAGACTTAAGAAATAGTATTTCTAATGCACCACAGGCTTCTCTAATGCATTTATGTTATTTCAGTGCATGATCATTAATCTTTATGATGAAAAAATGTGAGTTATAAAGAGCCTTGATTATGTCTTCTTCTGCCAAAGTGTCAATGGATTTTTATTTTGATGTGTCTGACTCATTATGTGCATAATCCAGAGGTTTTGCCACATAAGGAATGGAATGTTGCAGGAATACTCTTTTAAATTCATTCAGATAATGCAAATTTTTGTTCTATTTTCTTGAATATAAAGTAAAACACCCATCTAAAAATTAAACAGCAGTTCAAAACAATTTGGGTCAGGCCTCTTATTAAAGGCAAAGTTTTCCCTATTACTCTTATGGATTAATAACTTATTCTTTATGTGGCCCACTGAAACATTAAGATCTCCACTACATCAGAACTGTTGACATAACACCATTAATATTTCTGTATAATTAAATGTAAACCAGCAAATTATGCAACCAAACCAAATGGATCCAGGCAATGCTGCTTGCAATCTGCCTGACAGAAATGGGGACAATAAGTATAAACTCACTGTCAGTCATAAGCTCAGCATAAACTGTTGAGTATTACTCAACATCAGCAAATATTACATATTGTTTCTGATAAATATATATAGTAAATAAACATGATCTTGTATTCCTCACACGGTACATAGTACATCCTCCTGTCACTCTAAAACTCTGCTTCTGCTGAAATACTGTAGGACAGAAAGTAGGAAAGTTGAGTTCTCTGAAAGAAATACTAAGGTTCTGTTGTATGGTATTTTTGGCAAAAATGATCCTCAACTTTTGATTTCATAAAGTGAAAAAGAAGTCAGGCTTGGGGGGGGGGGGAACCAGTTGAAAATTTTCTTGTGGATTTTTTCCCAAACAGTTTTATTAATTACACATTCTCAGCAGGTTAAACCAGCAGGCTATTAAAATTGCTGCAAGGCAGAGTAGGTAAGCAGCAGCATGGGTCTCAGCCTAGTAAGACTAATGTCCTGTGCTCCTCAGAAGACAACACTTCAGCTATAGCACCAATTCTTCCCATATTTTTTTTTTAGTTTCAGTCTCCCTCTCTTTTGTATCTCTGAACCCTTTGCAATTGCAGTTTGCTTCAGGAGAAGACTGGATCTTTGTCAAAATCAGTTAAACGACAGACAAACCAGAGAGGAAAATGAAAAAGAAAACATTTGATAAGTGATTCTGACCTCAGCTTGTAAGTGGAGTTGAGTTCATTTTGTCAGGTAAACCCTCAGTACCACTTTCCAGCACAAGAGCTCAGTGATGCATTGCATGGCGTGATCAAATACTTCTTCCCTGATTCTGAAGGCAGTTTTTCTCCTACAGTCTGGTGAATGATAGTGGTAATATGCAAACGCATCAGTTGTGAGCAGACCTCTCCTCTTCTTTAGCCTGCCTGTCATTGCCTCTTCTTCTGTATCTCCATTAGAAGAATGGAGAATGAGAATTACGAAGAAAAATGGAATTTGTTCCATAATCTTGAGTGGCTTCTCATTCCAATCCCAATTTCTGTCCTTTCACAAAGGCTGCGTGTGCTCTGTTCCAGCCCCTTCTGAAATGAGATGATGGATGCATCTACATAGCATTTTAGTGCAGACCAGGACTGTGCTTGCAAAGTAAATTATTTGATTATTCCTACTTACTGCACTTTGGTTCACATCTCAGAGCAGTCTCAGAGTACATAAACATGATTCCTTTCATATGAAACTAAGTTGAAAAATGCCCCTCAGCAGCACACTGAACATGCTCCAACTGCCAATGAGCATCCAGTCTAGTGGACCAGGTTAGTACATTTCTTAATGGGATAAAAAAACCTCCAAACAACAAATGTATATGACATGGTCCTCAGCAACAGCAGTTTTGCTCTCCCCATCAGCCTCTGTGCTTGCTAACCCAGACATAGTTGATGAATCCATGGTAATCCAGCTTACCCCAAGGACTTCTTTCACTTGTAGGCTTGGCAGTTGTATTCTTCCACACGTATTTGCATTGGCTCAAGGACAGCCCTTTTGCTCCTTCACACATAATGCTTGCCTTTGCAGTTTAGACTTATCCATTTTTGAAGTGGCCTTTACAATACTGGCAATGCTAAGGAAGAAATGCTGTGCTTACCTTATTGAACAAAATTTCATTGGGAGCATAGATCTTAAATGTCCAATGGCCCAGATGCTGGAACATTCACCAAAGTGGTAGAAGAGGTGATGAATTTTAGTCCCTGAACTACAACGTTCAAAGTCTCATATTTTACAGGGATAATTTTACTGGGACAGAAAGAACAAAGAGTAGGAGTGAGAGTGAGCAATGATGAAGGTACCTAAGAGGAGAGAATTGGGTTCTGTTCCTTACACCACTGAACACTGATTTATTTTATCCAGTAATTGATTAATGAATCACTGTATTATTTATGAAATAACAGTACTTCCGAGGTAACAGTCAAATGACTAGGTCACAGAGTTATGTTAACTTCTTCCCTCTCCCCTACTTAACTGTTTGCTGAAAAGTGGAACATTCTAAATAACAAAGGTTTACCCTGAGGCCCTGCAGTCTGGGCTGATCTCAGGAGATACATCCTTGAGAATTTCTTGGATGGAGAATCTATAGATTGTGACTGGATTCTCTGTTTTGCTTTAGTGAATAAAAGTGCCCAGACTCCTTCCTGTCACTCCTTGAAATAACCTGCTTGCTTTTTGAGAGGAGATGTTTGGGAGCCTAATTCCAGGAGCAAAGTCAGGGCGGTGAATTCTGGGGCAGGACAAGGAGTCTATTTCTGTGCCCACTTTTTTCTTATTGGCCACATTAAACAGTTCCCCAAAAGCCTTGGCTTTCATTATTTCCTTCAATAGTCTGCACTGCACAGGCCTTTGCTGGGTCTAACCTGCAGATGATTGCCACAGCAGCTTTGTTCTGAGTTTTTCCTGTAGATAAAACCCACAGTGTTGCTTTCACTGCAAATGCCATGTCGAGATGATTTTGACCTTTCATGAAATTTATTGATCATTTATAATTTTTAACGTCCTTTGGTTACTGCTAAGCTTAATTGAATCCAGAGTCCCAAGGAACAAATGCTCTATAAGCCACTGAATACTTCCTTGTCCCATCAGGTCCAACCTGGATTATTGTTAAAATGTTCAAAAGTAAAAGGAAATGGTTGCCCTGTAAGATCAAGATGACAAAGAGTTAAAGGAAGTGTGATAAAACATGACTGACTCTAAAACACTCTTGATTCATTCCTACCTCAGATGTGTTTCCAAAGTATCAGAATAGCACAATAAACAGAAATAGTGTTCTCTAACTTTTTTATTTCTCTTATGGAACCGACAATCTATTAAAGAAAAGTTATTAGTGTTTAAATGCACTTTTTCACCACATTAAATTTGTCATTAAATATTGTCTTTGGTGTTAATAGTTTCTTTCAGAATTTAGGAGAAAAACTGAATTGGTATCCTTCCCTAGAGTCACTTTCTCTGAAGTCTCTGAAAGAACTGGTCTTCACTAATGCCCATGAAAGAAACTTCAGGACCTAGGGCTCAAAAATGATTAATTATCATTATTTTTGTTCTTCTTGTTGTTATTGCTATTATTATTACTATTTATTATATTTATTATTATATTTGTTTATTGACTTTTCATTTTTGAGCTCTTGAGTCACACCTGCTTCATGCCACAATTCTCAAGCTTTCATCATAAGCCTAATAAAGTTTTTAATTAAAAGCTAGGATTTTCACTTACTTTATAATCATAGTAATTATAGCACTAATAAAAAATCCAAATACTGACATGAAACCACAAGATTTGGCACTGCTTAGCTTCTCTACATTGTCCCACTTTGCCTGTATAGTTTAATATTGTTTTTAGACTTGAGTGTGCTCTTTCTTTTATTTGGAGCTGCAACAGCAACAAGGTCAGGACATATGCCATGGATTGCACTTGTCTTTCTTTTCAAGAATTTGCTGAGGAGAGGTGAAAAGCCATCCATGTTTTCTCACCTGTACATAACACCACAGCATTCCTCAAGTGTCCATCCTTTTGTAGCAGCTTTTCTAAAGGAAGAGGATATGTAGAAGGAAAAAGCTAGAAGGTGGTAAGAGAAAAAGTGCAAAAGAAAGACATGGCTCTTCTCCCTTGTGAAATGCTGTGCTCCGTCATGGACCAGTGGCCACCGATTGCAATGTAACCAGAATCAGGAGCTGGCCAAGGCCATGTTTATATGTTCGTAGAGCATGATGAAGAGCTCTGGAACTGAGGAGCTGCCGCTGGAACCAAAGGCAATATAGCTAAGTTAGCATTCTTCTGTTTCCATGCCAATCGGTCCTGCTGGAAGGACTAATTAACCTGGAAGGAGGTTAAAAAAATAACAACTGTGCTGTCCTCATCCCAACCAATGTTTTATACAAAGTTAAGAGCACCAGAAGCTCACAGGTGACAGCTCTCACCATACATCCCTTTGGTACCAGTGTCATTTCCCTTCATTACCATCCTGTGTGACAAGTGCAGTCACAGATGCTTTTCAGTCAGTGCAGGTTTTGCCTGGCAAAACATGTCCATCTCGGTCTGTGTTGTTGGTACCCTCGCAGGCATGGATCTAGGGAGCCCCAGGCCTAGCATCTGTACATGCACACGGCACCCCTGGCCATGAGGGGATGGCTTGAGACCCTTGCAGGGCAGGGCAAGGCAGGGCAGGGCAAGGCAGGGCAGGGCTCCCAAGCCAGCTCCTTCTCTCGCCTCCGCGACCTCCTCTGGGCACCACTCCCAGGATGTGCCAAGGGGCAGCTGGGCACAGTCGCCCAACCATACAGCAGCAGGCAGAGGGACAGGAGAGGGCAGCGGCACGGCGCCAGGAAGCCCCCTCTCACACTGCTCAAGGGAGTACTCCGTAGGCTGCCCTGGCCCCCAAGTCCCGCTCCCACTCCGGGGATTCCCTCGCCCTCTCAAAGAGATGAGCCTGGCTGCGGGGGCTGCACGGGAGCACCCCAGGCTCCAGGAGGGGCTGCGGGGCCGAGTGGTGGCGGCAGGGCGGGCGTGTCCCGAGGCGGTGCCCGGGAAGCCACCGCCCCTCGTCGCCGGCCCCGGCCCCGCGGGCCCCGGTCCCCCGGCGCCTCACCTCGGGCTCTCCGCCGGGAGGGACGGCAGTTCCCTGCCTCCCTCCCCTCCCTCCCTCCCCTCCCGGCTGGCGGGAAGGCGGCAGGGCGGGCGGAGGGGAGGCGGGCGGCCGGGCTCCGGCGGAGGGCAGCGTCCTCCGGGGCTCGGCGGCGTCCGGCCGCGGGGCGGGCGCAGCCGGGTGCGCGGGCGGCTCCCGCGGGCCGGGCGGCGGTGCTGGGGCAGAGTGTGGATTTTTTGGTTTTGATTTTTTTTTTTGGGGGGGGAGGGGGCGGGCGAAGTGGAGGAAGAACAGGGGCTGTCGCCTCCGCCTCCTACTCAGCGGCAGCCGGGGCAGCCGGATAGCGGCGGCAGCGGCGGCGGCTGCTGCTGCTGCTGCGCGGAGGGAGTGCGGAGCGGAGGGATGTGGGGCTTTGGGGGAGGCAGGATCTTCGGGATCTTCTCCGCTCCCGTCCTGGTGGCCGTGGTCTGCTGCGCCCAGAGGTAGGAGCCAGCGTGCCCCGGCGGCGGTGCGGGATGCGTTTCTCCAGGGGAACAAGCTGATGCGCTCCCCCCGCCTTCCGTCCCCCGCCCCGCTCCCGCCGTCGCCCCTGGCCCCCCGCATCCCGTCCTCTGCCTCTCCCGCCCGACACCCCCGTCTCTCTCTCCCCACAGTGTGAACGATCCCGGCAACATGTCCTTCGTGAAAGAAACTGTGGATAAATTGTTGAAAGGCTACGACATCCGCCTCCGGCCGGATTTCGGAGGTGAGTCGCCCTGCCCGGGCTTGCCGTCCGGAGACCCCCCCGCTGTCCCCGGCGCTGCTGCCGCTCCGGCACGGCGGGGCCGGGTCCCGCGCCCCCACTGCCGCGGCACTTCTCGCCGCCGGGTAAAGGTCTGGTCTGCTTGCAGGTCCGCCCGTCTGCGTGGGGATGAACATCGACATCGCCAGCATCGACATGGTTTCCGAAGTCAACATGGTGAGTAGCGGTGGAGCCCGGCCGGCGCCGGGGCTGTCGCCCGGCGGGTCACGACTGCCCGTTCCCCGTCCCTCCCTTCGCACGAAGTCGCTGCTGCCTCGGCGGGCGGTGGCGGGGCTGCGCGGGGCGCCGAGCGCTGCCCTCTTCCCTTGAAAACTTTATTTCCCTGGAGACGCGCTTTCCTCTTCATCCGCATTCCCCCTCTCTCTGCTGGCGGCTGCCTCCGCGAGTGTGCTGGGCCACCGGTTTCCCCTAAGCCTCCTCCTCCCCCTAAGCCCCCCGGGCGGCCGGAGCTTGCTGGGGCTTCGTCGGCACCTGCCGCGGCCTGTCAGCCGGCGGGATGCGGGGCGGAGTGGAGCGGGGCGGGCCGGCGGCCGGCGGGGTGCCCGGGGCCGGAGGGTCGCGGCTGCAGGCATCTCCCCGCGCCTCAGGGGAAGACAACAGCCCAGCTTGTCGGTGCGTAAATTCTGACATGTGCGAGTGCTTTAAGGATCGTTGAGCACCCAGAGCCGGCGCGGTTGTGTATGGACTTCGGAAGAATTGCAGTCTTGCCTCGGAAAGTGGTGCTGTGCGGGTCTGTCGGGTACACGGATGAACAGGGAGGTCTTTAGGGCGTTTCTGCGGTTTGGTCCTGCCGTCTGTATAGTTTGGTGATAGGAACTTAGGAGCTACAATTTCTGTTTCTTGTCTTAATCCTGAACATGAGGTGCTTTTTTCATGTTCCTGAGGAAATGACTACTTGCTCTCTGTTTTTTTCTTGTATTCTTCTTTTTGCAAACCTGATGTAGAAAGACCAGCCTACTCTGCAATGCTGTAGTTACATTTGTGGTGTTAAACATAATAATTACACACTTGGGAGCTGTACTCTGTTGTAGTAAATATGACACTAACTCTGCACTACACCTCCTTCAGTGCACTGTTGCAGTGTTACAAGCTGGCATAGCTTGGCTGTTGCAAGGTGGCATAGCTTGGCTTTATACATGATCTGTGTATTTTCATTAGTACTGCTCTTTCTTTCACCCTCTTTACCTGAAATTCTGAGGAACTTTTGCTCTACTTCTCATCTTTTAAAAAATGATTTTTAACAGAGGGTACAGTTGCCTGTTTGCAGTTAAAAGTGTCACCAGCGCCAGCCTTTCTACTCAGTTAGGAGGGAAAAGTGAGATAGTTCTTACTTATTGAGTTTGTTTTAGGCTTCCTGCAGATTCAGGCAACTGCAGAGACATCTTGTATATTCGACAGGCTTTTCTATACCTATATGATTGCTTCTCAAATAAAAAAAATGGAAGCTGAATGAAAGCTTCTCACTGAACAGTAATTAAAAAGTCTGACTTCACTATCCCCACTGCCACCTTTCCCACCTTTGGCTATGCTCCAGACTTAAGGAAGCACTGCGTGACGCATTAAATTAATATATAGCACTTTGTGTATGTGAAGTGCCACTTAGGCAATAAATATCAGAGAAGGGCATACTGAGATTGGAAAGAAAATGAGGGGAGATATGGTGCTTTTCGTGCCCTTTCCCTCCCTGCCCCCAGCAGTGGGAAAGGTTGTTAGTTTTGAATAACAACTTGTTCAACTCGCTGTAGCAGGGATATAAGAAAAAATAATTACACTGGTAGGCTGGGTAATAAGATCTTGAATGACACAGAAGCTCCTCAAGAGGATGGATACCATCTCTTTCCCCCAGACAGGAGCCAGTGTACCAATTGCTTAAGTTTCTAGCTGCTGCAGAAGTTGGTGTCCACTGTTGCCCATTAGTTCCCAGAACAGCTGTAGAGAAGTGGTTTTTCATGTGCTTCTCATGGGGCAATGCAAAGTCTGAAAAATATTAATACAGGTCTTGCAACAGAAACAAACAATGTGTTTCTGAAGGGAGTTGTTAAAGTACTATTGTTATAAAAACTGTACTAGTTTACTTTAGGAAAAAATGAGCAGGAAAGGCTTCTGGTTGGTGAACACTTTATTACAACCAGAATCTCATCTGAGCTTGTCTCATCTCCCTGTGAAAGAACTCATCTTTGACCAAGCATAGCTGTATTCAAGTAGTGCCTGAGTTGATTACTTTCACTTATTTTAAATTGCTTTATACCAGTCTGCAAAGATTCTTGAGTAAATATTAATGAATAATGAATGAGAATGAACAAAAGTAGCTTTTCAAGATTACTCAAGTATATATTCTAACTAGTAATTTGGAGAGGGAAAAAAGTCACAGTTTGAAGACCAAAAGCATAGCTGTTGAACTTCATACTTGTTGCCAACTCAACTTTTAATCTTTGACATATTCTTTCATTTAATTCTAAGCAGATATTGTGAGCATTGACCTTTAGCCTCATCAACTACTGAAATGTCTTACGAGAATTTCTTTGTGTGAACTGTAGTGTGGACATGAACTCCTTTAATTTAAATCTAGACATTGGTGTAACCTTTTATAAATTGGCTTGTTAAAATTCATCTCTGTATTAAAAATAAAATAACCGGAGATTTAACATTCTTCAATTTTATGTGCATAAATAAAATGTTATTACAGCAAGTTTTATTATGCTGCCTTCTAAGCAGCCAATAGTGTAGCTTTCAGTGATATGATGACAATTCTTTGTAAGAAGAATTACAGCTTGTATCATACCCTTTTCTATTCTTAATCAAACTGTGGGTTTATATATAATATATTCCTCTATGAAGCTTACTAGTTATTCACTTAGCTTTCCAGCATTTAAAAAATTTATGTAGTTTTAGTCTTTCTGTTGAAAATTACTGAAAATCCTTTGCCCTCTACATCCAAGATACCTGTCGCTATTTTTTAGAATAGATTTACTGAATAGGCATGTGCATCTTCCTTGGATTACATGGAATGGTAAACATTTTTCTTTTTTTTTGATGCTAAACTGGATTAGGAGGACAGATGCAAGTATCAGGACTGCAGAGCATCAAATTGTTTTACTGAAAAGTTGTAATTAAGCAATTTCTATTTGATCTCATAACATCTTGAAAATATTGAGTAGCGTTATTGAAATCATTACTCTGCTATGTTATTTACATCATACTGAAAATACTAAACTTGTCTGATGTAAAAAATCACATGCTTTGATATTTATACTTTGAGTTATATATATGGTGACAAGAGGGAATTAATGAACTTACCTGTAAGAAGTGCATTGGTCAAGGAAGTGCTACATCTGTTAATGATCTGCACTTATATATATATATATATATATATATCTCAGTATGTGCTTTACTTCCCTGCTTTACCTGTATATGCTTTCCCATTATTATTTGCCTATTTCAAAAATTATATCTGTAACTGGGTACTTAAGCACCTATCTGTTTTTGTGCCCACCTACAATAACTGCATTTAAAACTGTTGTAAATTGTACAGTAATATACATCTCCAAAGAAAATACTAATCAATGACAACAGATGCAATACTGAGAAAATACTGTAAGTCATCTTACAAATAAAGAGTATAGAAGATTATCGTTGTCATATTTCAATAATTTAGCTGTATAGTTTATAAAATTTCATGATTTGGGCTGATTGTGTTCTGTTCTTGCTATGTTTTAGATGTTTTACTTAGGTTATGTGAATCAAAAACCAAATAGTTCTCATGCTTTTTACTATTCTGTCAGCCTGCTTTCAGTCAGGCAGTGTCCACAATTTGCAATCTTTTTTATAGTCTGATTGTTATTCAACATTTGTTCTGTGAATCAAATGCATTGGTTCCAAGTATCCAAGCACCCAAATACTTCCATATCTTAGGAAGTTAAATAATCAATGCTTTGAATCTCCAAATAACTCCCTCTTTAAAGTCATCATTATAGCTGGAAGACTAAGGTAGCGTGGTTTCATTTTACTGAAATTTTAGAATGTTTTTTAAAGTTTATAAAGTGGATGGAGAAAACAAAGGGATCAGTGCAAAAAAGAACCCTTCTCCTTAGAGATAATATTTTGCATGTATGATCTCTTGTAAGAAGGCAAACCTGTGCTACTGCCCTCTGAAGTGCAGTCTGCATTCTTTTTGTGTAAAAAGAGGACTTGAGTTGTTTATCTAGGTTTCTCAAAGGCTCTAATTTTGATAAAATTAAATCAGCAGAACCCAGGGGACATCATTTGCTATATAGTCATCCTGCTGTTTTGAGAATACTGTACTCAGAAAATTAGTTTGACATAAAGTCAGCCCATAAAATTTATGAGTTGTTGTTTCTGAAAACAATGTAATCTATTCTATGCTAACACTCCTAAAAAGACGTAATCTGTTCTATGCTAACACCGAAATTTTTTTATTTTTATGTATGTGCCCTTATAAAACTGCAAGTTGCATATGGACTTCATTGGGTGCCTGCTGATTTTCAAAGCAATTTTGACATCTTTCGGACAAAAAGTGTCAAAGTTGCTGCTCTAAGATCGACTGAAGTTACTACTCACTGAGACTAGATAGCGATTATTTTCCTTGGATAGTGGTACACAAATAATTATTTTTAGCTGAATTAATTCTTACTTCACCTGAAGTACTGAGGGTGCAGAACCATCATGCGTCTATTGATGAAATCTGTCACATCTTACTTTAGATGTCTAAAAATTTTAATGGATTTGATTTATGTAAATTGAGGTGTATACAATTAGATGTCCAAGTGAGAGCTGGATTGCTAAACTCTACAGCTGCAGTTAATGGAGATCTAGAACAGAAGGGGGATGCTTGGGCAAAAGTGTCTACTGTCATTTCAGTTTCATGGTACTATACTTCCCCTCTGGTTTCCAGTCCAGATTGGTGCAGACTTCTTGAAAGTCCTCTGCCATGTCAGTGTGCCCATGTGCTAGACATGGCACCAGATCCTGAGATTTAAACAACTGAGCGTTATTCTTGTCAATACAGGTGATGGAGTCTGGAGAGCTGCTGAGCTTAAAATGTAGAAGACACCTTAGTAGTGCTTCTTAGATATTTCAAGTGCCTCAAAGTATCTTGTTCAGATTCCAGCTGTCTCTCTAAAAGGTTAAGGAACTCACATAGTTAGTGTGCTGTACCTGCCAGCTGTATACAGGGGTCCTGCATAATCCAGGCATCCAAAATGGCACCAGACATCCTTGTTTAGGTAAGTGAATTGTTCCCTAGATGCATAGCCAAAGCTTATCCTTCAGGCTCCCTCTGGAATCAGGACATAGTAATTATTTTGTAACTTGTATCTTAGATGTCTGTGTGGTTGTTACTTTTAAGATGGAAGGATTAATCTTTTTTGGGGGTGTGCCTGTTTCCTGGATGGCTATGGAAAGAGCTAAAGCAATTTGTATTTTTTTTTTTTTTTTTGAGTGGCTGCGGTTAGGCACAGCGAAATGTAACCTATGTTTCCTATTGTAAATGTATCTTCCATTTCCTGTCATAAACAGATACTTTCTAAATACTTTGCAAACAGAATCTCAAAGTTGCCTCATGCAGGAAATCATAACCAAGTTGTGACATATTTTGTTTGAAGATTCAGGTGCAGAAATTAAAGGAGTTTTACTAATAAAATGTTTTCATAATCATATTACAAAAACAAGTTTTCTAGCGAGAAGAAGATTTATGTGTGCAGTGCTTATAACTAGTTCACAAACCACAGGAGTATAAAATAGAATATGTAACTTCATATTCTGATTTTGCTTTTATATATATTTAGGGACAATAGAAGATCATAATGTGGCAGATAGACCATGTACATAATTTTGTGTGTGTATATAGGCACACACTCTGGCTACTGGGGATGAACCAGCAGTTACCTTCTAGGAGACATCAGCAATGGGCACTGATCCTGGAGGACAGTCTATCTTAGCAGCTTACCTGCTCTCTAGCTGCCAGCTGGTCACGGGAGCATCCATCCTCTGCCTTGTCCCCATCTTGTTTTTCTTCCTCAGGACAGTACCCATGAACTCCCCTAGCCTGCATCACTCTCTCTTTCTCCATCCCTGTCATGTTTCATAGTTCCTATTGACAGAGAGAGAGAAATACTTGTAGCAGACGGTGTGATAGGAGAACGACTCCTGTTTGGCCAAGGGAATTGATGACAGGCTTCTGCTTATCTGCAGTGGAAAGCAACTACTCTGAAGGGGAAGGAATACCTGCTTATGCAGAGACAGGGAGCTGGTTAATGTTGCTGGGAGGTGGAAATAGACTATTTAAAAGCCAACTCCAGCTGCCAAGGTTGAATCATCCAGACTTGGATGATGAAATAGATACGATCTGTGATGATATCAATCTGCAACAATTGCAAACATTTCAGGGGACAAAAAGGGATTCAAAATTATGTTCAAAAATTAGAGGAATGACCCCGAATAAAGAAGGAGCAAGCACAAAGTGCCGCATTTTATAAGGAATGAAGAATCCAGTATTTAAAATCATAAAGATTTGGCTGAGCAGCAGGACACTAAGAAAAGGATGTAGAGGTTTTATTGGACCAGATTCTAAAGCAAGTGAAAAAGTCACAAATGCAATACATTTGAAAAAAGATGTGTCTCACTCTGGGGCACATAAATAGAAGTGTCATTCACAAAACACAGGGTTTTCTCTACAATTAGGTAAGCCTAAGCAAGAATGATGTGTCCAGTGTTTCTGCACTGGCTTTCAGGGAGATGGAAACAAACAGAAGGTGTAAAGAAGGCAAGAAAATGTTTCTAACTAAAATAATTACAAAACAGGACATATCCAGTGATGTTGAAGTAAATGGGTTTGTTTAGCACTGGAAAACAGGATAGAGAGGGCATAAATTTCCCAATATGTAGGATGCTGATGGTGAGAGAAGCACGCTGTTTAGAACCAGTTGAAGGAAGACCTGAAGAAATTAATGAATTGATCAAAATGGTTTTCATCTAGCTATGTTTTTGGTAGCATCTCTTTTGTTGCAGGTTTTTAGGAAGAGATTTGATAAATAACTCTTCCCAATGGTGTTGTTCTTGCAATTGGAGAGGCTGGGCTAGCTGATGCTCTGAGATATTCTCCAACACTGTATCTCTGTGATTTATACTTACTATATGCCTAGCAATTTTTTTACAATCCCTTGAAGACAGAAGAAAAGAGGGAAAGAGTGATATTTATATGAAGCTTTTTATTCATGCACTGAATTCTTATTTAGATAATGTAATGTCTGTAGGCATACAGAAAGCTTAACAATTTGGTAAAGGCAGGCAATGTCGTGCTTGGCAGAAGAGAACACACAAACACGGAAACATCAATGATACCTGTGGACTTGAGGTCCACAGAGCCAAGTGTCCTGACTCTGGTATTGGCTGGTAGTGGATGCTTAGGGAAGAAAAAAATGAACAGATGTTAATACTTTTCTAGTGTAGTTTTGCAGCCTCCAGTAGTTTGTCACTGAGACTTCCTGAGTCTCGAGGCTCTTAGAGAGAGTATTCTTCTTTAGGTGTCACTAGGGCATTGGGATGATTTAGAAACAATACACTTTTCTCCACAGTTTCCCTTTTAATAAAGATATGATTATATAAAGAATTTAAACTTGGGTAGTATCAAGTGCAATCCATCAATACTGAAGGATAATAAAAACTTTCAGTGAAAGAAGTTGAGCAGTATTTAGCTACCATTAGGGTTTTAGCTTATCCAGGATAACCTTTATTTTTCTCCTCTGTGACACAGAATCGTAAAAAATAGCTGGAAGAAGAATCATTTCAAAGTGACAGTTCATTTAGTATTTGTAATTGAATGTCACAGTTCCTCATAACTACAGATATTGCAAGGAAAAAATCCCCAAGTCTGGGCATGTCTAATTCATTATTCACTATTACAGATTTGAACCAATAATTTTGGGAAAATAATTTGTTCTCTCAGCAGTTAGGAGCTGGTTACAGGTCGCTGTGATAACATAACCTGCAATATGAATGTAATATTGCGCACAGCAGAGAGGGAAGGTAAAACAGCTGTGCTGGGAGGTCTGCAGTTACACTGGATAATTGGCAGTTCAATAGCAGTTAATGACTTTTTTCTTTATACTAATATGAATGTTGAATTTTCATTAGTTCACGGGTATGTCTCCATGGCACAGTACAGCACTCTGCAGAGATGCCAGAGGTAGTTCTGGTGCAGCTGGTAGAGTTTCTGGAAGCTGTGAAGTTATGTCAATACAGAGCTCTGTACAGGATGGTTGTACCAGTGGGAGTTAGGTCATTGAATGCAACTGCTTTCTCAAGCTTAAAATAGGTTATCTGGTGTATGACCAGCCTCCATCCAGAGTTGATCACCAGAGTGCCCTTCAACAGAGAGAATCACTTCCATAAGACAGTATTTTTTTGTTCTAAATCAGGTATATTAAGACTGGCCCTCCAGAATTGCCTGTCTGGAGGCATAATGGGATGGAGAAGACAATGGCAAGAATTGACTGCCTTAGGATAGATGCTCAGTTTTCAGTTAATGTTGGGGTGAATTCTACCTGTTGTTCCTTCTTCACCCGCCTTTTCAAAGGTAAGTGGAAGAGAGCCCTGAACTGGTACACAGTTGAGCTCTAGAAGTACTGAACCCAGCAGGTTATTGCATTACATGTAAATTCTTTATACAGTTTGAACTTCAGAGTGTTTTATAGGTAGACAGATAACCTTTAAAAGCCAGCTCAAATCCATGTGATTATAAATAGCTCATCCCTTGCTCTTTTAATTGAGATGTAAGATAGCCCCACTATTCTACTAGTCCTTTATCCCTAAAGTTACTTGAACGGAAGAGCTTCTTTCCCATAACTATGTCCTGTTCATATGAGGGATATTTTAAGGTCTCCCATTCAGGTGGTTGCTTATCCATTACCACGTAAGCTCATTGCTTATTTACAGTGTCAGATGTTGAGCTGTAATCCAACTGTAGTGGGTTGACCCTGGCTGAATGCCAGGTGCTCTCTACAGCCACTCTTTCACTTCTCTCTGCCGCTGGACAGAGGAGAGAAAAAACCAAAAAAACAGCGAAGGATTAATGAGTAGAGACAAGAGCTGGGAAAGGTCACTTATCACCATCACGGGCAAATCAGACTTAAAGTAGGGATATTAATTGAATTTATTACTAACAGGGTCAGAGCAAAAGAGTGAGAAGTAAAATAATTTTTAAAAAATCACCTTCTCTTCACCCTCCCTTCTTTCCAAACTCTACCTCCTCCTCCTGGCAGTGCAAGGGGATGGGGAATGGGGGTTGTGGTCAGTTGTTGTTTCTCCCACTGCTCAGGGAGAGGAGTCCTTTCCCACGCCAGTGGGGTCCCTCCCACGGGAGACAGTCCTTGATGGACCTCTCCAGTGTGAGTCCATCCCTTGGGCAACAGTTCTTCATGAAACTGCTGACCCGTGGGTCACCTCTCCATGGAGTGCAGTCCTCCATGAATGAGCTGTACCAACATGGGTCCCCCACAGGGGCCACAAGTCCTACCCAGGAAAAGCCTGCTCCAGCATGGTCTCCTTTCTCCACAGGCTGCATGTCCCCGGCAGGACCCTGTTCCATCTTGGGCCTCCCACGGGGTCACAGCCTCCCTCATGCATCCACCTGCTCCAGCATGGGCTCCTCCATGGGCTGCAGGTGGGTCTCTGCACCCCGATGTCCCTCCATGGGCTGCAGGGGCACAGCTGCCCCACCATGGTCTGCACCACGGGCTGCAGGGCCTCAGCTCTGGCACCTGGAGCACCTCCTGCCCCTCCTTCTGCACTTACCTTGGTGTCTGCCTTGCTCTTGTGTTCTCACTCTGCTGTTCCCTGACTGGAATTTTCATCTATGCAACAACTTTCTGTTCTTAAATATGTTATCACAGAGTCTTGATTGGCTCAGCTTTGGCCAGTGGCAGGAAGCCCATCCTGGAGGCAGCTGGCATTGAGTCCACCAGACAGGGGAGGCTTCTAGCAGCTTCTAACAGAAGCTGCTCCTGTAGCCTCCCTGCTATCAAAACCCAGCCACAGAAACCCACTGTACCAGTTCATGTGCCACGTGAGCTCAGCTGGGCAGAGCCCTTCACTCTTTGGGACTGGGCTGAAGCAGAATCAAAAAGCTGAGAGCTTCCCCTTCCAGGAGTTACGCTTGGCTATGCAAGGAAGCTGAGCCCCTCTCACATTTTTCAGTGGGAAAATAAGTCAGGAAGAGTAAAAAGATTGAATCTTCCAGACTTAGAAGGCTGAAGTGTAAACTAAGGGAAACCATTTTTCCTACTTAATCAAATGTTATTTTGTAAGCAGATGACCATTTTTCCTGGTGGTTTCTGATGCTACTGTGCCTTTTGAAATGCACTGAAAATTTGAAGTTTAAAAAAATAGACAATACAAAAATGTGCCTAAATTCTCAAAATTACTGAGTAATGCAGTAAGTTCTATTTGTTAAAGGTACAAAAGATGAACTTAGGCCTTTTTTTTCATAGCATAACACAATGACATGTCTGTGTTTCCCTGCATCAGTAATGATTTGCTTTAGCTTCTGACCTCCTATGCTATTCAGATAATACTTGGCCTTTCTAAGTATCTTCCAGTCATGTAAAATAGGTTTCTATTTGGATAACAAAAATATCTCCCAAACCAACTGGAACTTTGCATAGGAGGATGTTTGCAGGACTTGCAAAACAATATATATGACCCTCAATTTTTGTTTTTGAGCCATAAGCTTTGGCTCTGCTAAATTTAAGAGTTAAGTGCTCCTGATAATCTGTAGAATGTCATGACTTCTGTGCTTGAGCGTTGCACCTGTGCTCAGGCATGCACTCGTTGTATGTTAATCATTAGCATGTATTTGGCCCAGCATTTTCACAGGTTTGACGTTCTCTGGAGGTTAGCACATCCTGGGTCCACTGCCAGTAGGCATCTTGGATGCAGCTACTTGAGCTGTGAATTAAGCTAATCTAAATAGAAACAAGGTGTGCCATGTAACACCACTTGTCCTTCAGACAAGAAAACTCTTTGGCTCACTGTATTTGCTATGGTAGAGCTACCCAAAAAGCGCAATTCAGTGCATCCATGGAGGGTTATGTAGTCATCATTTCTAGTGGGAGAGCTGTGACTTTCCAGAGGGCAGTGCATCTGATCTGACTGGCAGTACCTATATTAGAAGATAGCTCACTGTAGAGAGCTTGTTGCTTTCCCTTCTCTCTGCAGTGAGCGTGGCTTGGGCCAGATGCCTGTCTGTTACCCTTCTGAAAGTAAGTGAAGCAAGTGCCATCTGCGTGGCCTCTTGACTCTACTCTGCTGTCAGAGCTCTTTTTTTTTTATCTCTTTGAGAAAATAGGTGGACAGATATTCTCTTTGTGTTGGGAAACTGCTGTTGCACACTTGTTTCTCAGGGATGAACTCTGTCTCTTGGTCTTGCTTGGCTTCATGCCCCTTGACAGCAGCTTCACACAGTTCAAATGCTGCATCACTGAGCAGAAAGCTGTGGTAGGTGAATGACAGCTACCGATTAAGAGAAGGAGCTTGAGGTGACACCCAGGACAGCTACACTGGGCAGTTAACATGCACTCAAATTCAGAGATGTTGTTCACCTCAGTTGAGATAGATAACGGTCTGTATGTGGAGGATTTCCAGAGTACTTACTCTCTTCATGAAAACCAAGTAAAGGAAGTACCAGAGTCCCACATGTAGCCTTTATTAGGAACCTAGAGTGTAGATTCAGATTAGTTGCCTAGATGAGGTGGGCTGGACTTCACCATTACCTTGTGTGACAGAGAAAACAGGTTGTCCTTGGGCAGTAAGGGCTTATGGAATGCGTAGAGAAGTAGTTAGCAGTAGCTGTGTGTTTTTGTGATGAACAAGAGGTGATTAGGAGAAATCAGTTTTAGGGAGGAAATATTTCATTTCCTTTTAATCAAAAATGATGTCTCCTTTGGCATTTCTTCTGCTTTTTTTTTTCCCCCCAGAAAAATGGTTGAGCTAGCTTGGGAATAGCTTAGCTATTTTAAAAATTCTGATTATCTGCCTACAATTCTTTTTATAAACCATCCCCCTTAAATGGACAGGGAAAAAAAAAGGAATAAAAAGATGGGCAGTGAATTAGCAAATGCATTTAAGATAGTTGGTCATCTTATCTTTCCAGTAGACCCACTTTAGTCACATGCTCATATATTATTAACCTGACTGAATCAAGGCTGATACTGCACGTCTTTCCGGGCATACCCATTTATGTGGTGTTGGGTGCCTTTTGAATTGGATTCTGGTGCTGTAATTTAGAAAGGGAAGCCAGAACTTACAATACAGTAATCTTGTTATCCACTAGTGAAATGTTCATTATCTGTTTTATAAATATCTGTTTAATATCGTCAGAAGTGATTTGGAAGATGGGATACCTTCCAAGCTGGAATTCTATGATTTTATGCATTAAAAAGAAAAACGTTCAATCTCTGAAGAAGATCCCTTTTGCTTAGACTTCCTCAAGAAGTAATTTAGCCCTAACACTCATGGTGTTATCCTTTCTTTCATTAGTCACATCTCTAAGGATCTCATTTATAATCTTGCCTTATATTCCTCTAATATACCCACAGAGACATATGTCATTTAGTAACCTGCTGGCACAAAAGTTGCTATATGTGTAAAGTGGTTTAACTGAAAAAAGAGTTATTCCACTCAGATATAAGTATACCCATTAATTTAACTGCTGGTGCTCACTGAACAGCTGTCATAAGACAGAAGTCATAGTCATTTGTTACTCCTTTCCTCCAAAAGTCCCCGACTGATTTTTGTTAATAGCTTGAGCAAGGGACCAAATCTCATGAGACTTCTGTGTGGATCTTTTGCCATTTTTCTTTCTCATCTGTCTTGAATCTGATTATTCACGTCTTTTGTGCTGCGAAGCAGGAGGCTGCATTTTTCTCATCGTTATTTTTATAGTTCTTTTCCCAAGATGTGCAGTCCAAAAAAAAAAAAAAAAAGGCTGTTGTGGGAAAACCAGATTCCTTCCCCTTCCTGAAAACACTGCTGAATTATGCTAAATACAAATGTAGCTTGCTGTTTTCTGGCACACAAGTGGCTAGTCCTTCTGAACTTGACTTCAGCTGAGCCTGATACTGCAAAATGTGGTAATGAGTTCTAAAATTCTTTGCAGAAATATATACTGTTTGATTATAACATTTACAGAATGATATTGAATATCATCTGCACCCTACTATGTGTGGCATTGTTAAATCCTGTGTCTCTTAGTACATTGGTGCTATTATAACATTTTTCCTGATATTAAAACCAAAACAAACCTGAAATAAAATGTTATGATGAATCTATACATAATGGCAGAAAACTTCGGAGAAATTTGATTAAAACATGGCAATAATGCAATAACTATGCTGAAGATTCAGAAGATGAATTTAGTTTATTGCTTCTAGAGGATGCAAAATTAAATACTACCTTTCAAAAATGAGTGATAAATCTTCAGTTGCATGGAAATAATGCTTATGAAGAATTGACTAGATGTGATGTTGATGAAGGCAATCAAAGGATGAAAGGGTCAGGGTTACTTTTCGATCTGTCATTGAATTGTGGCCATCTATCACTGCAACTAGATTTTGTCCTAGCTTCTACTGTGGTGACTATGGCTGGATGCCCTGCAGCACCACTCAGTGCTCAGCTTCAAGTCCTTTGCTGTGTTACCTTTTCTACAGGTGTGGCATAGCTGGCAGTAATTTTTTTGTGGCATGTTAATTTCTTTGGAAACAGAAAGTGCTTATTTGTAATGATACTGGTTTGCAGTGTCTTATTTGTTTATTTATTTTGCCTTGAATAGCAGATATTTGTGCGGTATAAATAAATATAAGAAAGGTTAGATGTTTAAAAGACTTGAGGTATCAGACCTTCACAAAAAAATCCTCCCGTTTACTCCTATCTGTGCTTTTGCTGTTTTGAGCTACACCATTAACTGCGACTCTTTCTAATGGAGTTAGAGAATACAGGGAAGGAAGACAGGAGGGAATTATTCAATTTTTAGATTACTGTATGATCACAGTGGAGTGAAAGTTCGATTTTCTTTGGTTGCCATTGCTCAGCAGGGACAGGGTATGATGATTGTTTTTCACAAAACCCATTGGTAAGGAGGCAGTTACTCAGAAGGAGCTGTAGTCTCCATGTGATCAAAACCATGTATTCAATAATCCTCCAAGACACTTATTTTATTGATTGACTAAAAAAACTCCAGAGGAAACTGTTTTAGCATACTATGTCATATCAGACTTCTGAGAAACACATTTTCCTTTCCTTTCAAATAATAATAAAAAAAAAAAGTGTCAGATTTGACTGTTACATCTGCAGTGGCACAATGTCAGTGGTCCAGGAGAAGAGGTTTCAGCCCATCTTCTGCTGTCTGTCTGTAGAGACCAGCAGAAGCAAAGCAAAGCAATCCAACGCTAATACTGATATCCTGACCATGATTTTATCCCATTGTGTCATCATAGGATGGCACTAAAGCTACAGACATGCAGATCTTCACACCAAGATTAATTTTTAACCTCTTAGGTATCATTGCCTGAACTTTTAGGTGCTTTGGAGGGCAAGAGATGGCCATGTCTTCCAGCCTGTGTATATTCTGTGATAAAATAGCACCAGAGCACTGTGATTATCAGACAGTGTGTTAAAAGCAGCAGCAGAATTTTATGCAATTACAAAACTGAATTCCAGAAATACTTCAAATCTTTCTTCCTTTGAAAAACATTTTTTTAAACATTTCCCCTGTTGATTGGCCCTTGATATGTACAAATCTTAGGTCTCATTCTGCCCTCTCCTTTTTTTCTAAAAGCAGCAAAACATGTAATAGAACTGTGACTGATGTTCAGTTCCACATCTTCATACAGATGCAAAAGGTATCACTTCTTCCTCAGGTCTGCAAGAATATTGCCTGGAGTTCTCAAATGCTGACGTGCTTCTAAAACCTGCCCTTTTGCATTCATTACTCTCTGGCTTATCTTTGTTCTTGTTAATGGAGGGTTCTCTTTAGTGACTGTAGTACCAGTCGTGATTCCTGCTAATACGTTGTCTAGCATTGCACTCTAAGTTTTATGTATGAAAAGGGGCTTTTTTTAATCCAGAGGTCTAGGGAATAGCCAGATCCTTTTCTGGAGTCTAGCTGTTGGTTGTTGTCTTAATGTAAGACACTAAATTAGAAGGATTCCCTTTGGGCACACTGTTGAAAATACCTCCCTGGAGATAATACCCTCTTTCTGTCTGGGTGAGATATGGAGAGGAGCTTGTCATGCTAAGCAGAGTACAGAATTTTTGTGCAGTGAGGTCTGTTTGACACTCAGATGACTTGGCCATGTCTTATTTCTGTAGTCCTTACTCTGCTGCAGTTCATGCTGGGAGCTGGCTCTGTCTGGATCACTTGGGCTCAGAGGAAGAAGAAGGTGGTTTAAGACTACTTTTCCCATTTTTTCCTTCAGCTGTCCTGGCTGTAAGCTATGTCTGATGGAGATCAAAATGTTTTCTTAATTATTTTCAATCAAAACTCACAGTGAAGAATATGTAAACTGAATAAAAAATTTTGTTTGACTCTGTGTAGTATCAACCAACAGGTCCAATACCATTTATTTCTTGGTTACTCTTTGTGGGAATAAATAAGAGCATTAGACACTGATAAAAGGGAAGAAATTTTTTTTTAAATTATTCAATAATCTCTAGAGACTCGATGTGATCTAGAGTTTGTGTACATCCCAGAGAAATTATTAAAGACTTTACAGTTCAAGAGTTACAGCTGGGACTACGAAGAAATATTCCCAGGAGCAGAATTTCTCTAACCTGTATTTATGTTTGTGTGTACCTGTGTTTCTTCTGCTGTCCCACCACAATTCTCAGCTACTTCTCTCAACTTCTGCAAAAAGGCAGTGGGGGGACATGTACAGACACTGCTGCCAATAGGTTACTTCACAACAGTTTTGGAAAACTTTCCTGAGTACTGAAGTCCAACCAACCCCACCAGTAATTTCTTGGAGTGCTTCATGGGTGGTTTTGGCCCCTGTCAGATGGTACTCTCTCAGAGGCTTTCCAGGCACGACTCAGGAGTCTGCAAGGGCCAGAGTCACTTCTGATACCCAGCTAGTATGTGTACACCCCATTTTGGAGGCTGAGATAATCTAATAGTAAGGACTCGAGATGCTCTTGCCAGGTGGACTCAGTGCCAGAGTATGTGTTTAATATTCTAGTCACATTTAATTCACTAGTAGAGACATAGCCATAGAGTCTCTTTGAGAAATTTATCTACTGATCTTTAGGCCTAATAAATTCAGCTGTGTTTTTGGTACCAGAGGTACTGGCTGCACAGCATTTATCCTTATTAAGCATCCTCACTAAGCCATACCTTGTTGAACTTTTAAATGAAAGTGAAATCTCGGCAGGAATTCAGAATTGGTGAAAATTCCCCACAGTCTTCTGCAGCAAAAGGCTCAAGTGATGTTTTCAGTTCAGCTTTTCCCAAAGAATTTTTTTCTGGAGGAAGTGCATGGCTCCAGACTCAACAAGCCTCAGAGCTGCAGCTGGTGCTGCCCTGGCAGGTTGTCCCTGTTGGGTGCGATGGCCAGCTGCGTGGATGACATCACCTTACACTTTTCATCCTTGGCACCATTAGAGCCTTTGTGTGATGCAAACTTAACTTCCACTTTCCTGTATAGTGCTCCAAAGAAATATTTCATGTTCAGCATTTACAAGAGTTGAGGGAAAAACTGTCAATAAAGTTAACATGGATAAAAATTTGTTTGATGTATACTGATCAAACCAGGTAATTTTTTTTTAATGCTATGTAGAATTACTGTGCAGGCTGTATGTTAATAGAAGTGGGAAACTGTCTATTTTGGAATCACAGTGGAAAATGAAGCCAACTGACATTGCCATTTATATCAGCAATCTGTAAGATTTCCATTAAAAAATGCATTCTCTGCACTGAGCTGATCAGACCTACCCGTGTGTGCTCAGCAGGATAACCTCATTGGGTCCAGAGAGTCTGGTTCTGCCCAAATGTGTCTCAGCTCTAATGAAGAGTCTGACAAGTGAGATGTGGGTGAGGGATAGTTTACAAATCCAAGGTACAGTATGTCTAAGGGAATGGATTACCAGAATGTCATGTTAACCATACATTTGAAATAACAGTGGAAATCACGTTTCATTGGTAAGTCTCAAAGTTCCACCCAAAATAGGTTTAATAATCTTGTGCTGGGGGGCACAGACAAGAGAGGGAGCATGTCCTACATCCTTCAGCTGACCAGTGACACAGCCTGCCTTCCTGAGCTCTGGTCCAGTTTTTGATGACAAAGGCTGTTACTGTGCGGGCCAGGAGGTGCCGATCTCTGAAATACAGCTGGGTAGCTGATGTAAATTGAATATTTATGCTGTCAGTATGCTTTGTAGAAGTAGGTCTGGTTTGGTTTAGTGGGCATAATTCATAGTTGACACTCTAGGTGTGCTTGTGGAGAACACCTCTGTCTTGGGTCCATTCAGGTTGTCTAGTAAAGTTGTAGAACCCCCATCCCTGAAGGTGTTGAGGTTCAGGTTGGATGAGGCTTTGAGTAACCTGATCCAGTGGAAATTGTCCCTGCACACAGCAGGGGGCTTAGAATTAGATGGTCTTTAAAGAACCCTTCCAGCCCAAAACATTCTATGGCTCTCTAAGTCTGTGGCATGCTCTAAAACAGCTTTGCAGCATGAACCAAGGTGTAGAAAGGGAGAGCAGTTGGCAGATGCACTTCAAAAGCACATTTCCAGTTTGAACTACAGAGCTAATATAGATAACTCAAAGCCATACCAACTCCCATTTTTAGAATGAATTGTCATTTCATTTTGGGACACTGAAGCACATCTCCATCTGATGTGTTATTTATTCATCACTTAATTAGCAACTAGTTGTGAAGTGATGCCTTCATCTTTATTCTCATTTTTTGGCTGTTTGTGAGAGGCAGTGGTAAACAGGTGTAAGAATTGCTGTATCAGCTCATAAGAGACGTCTTTTAGCCCAGTATCGTATCTCTGACTGGGGCTAGTGTCAGATGTCTAATGAATGGCACAGAAAGTGCTACTTCCCTGAAAGAATCTCCCAGCCTCCGTAATTTTCCCTTCAGAAATATTTGTGGTTGCAATTGGAGTCTTAATGCTTAAGCTACGGGATGTTAAAATAAATTATTATGCTTATTTAGCCTATGTGCACCTACATAAAGCATATATCTATATACAGTATTTGGCCACATTTTTCCTTGTAGATCATACTTTTCTACAACATATTGTTGTAATGCACGTCATCACCATTGTTAGTTCCGCTTGTTAGATCCATAAAGCTGCCCAGTGTTAATCACTGACATTGCCATGAAATCTGCCTCTGTACACTCATGCAGACTTTGGAAGTTGCTTGCTTTCACCGTTTCTTCTGAGTGCCAAAAAACTTCCAGGTGCGAACAGTATAAAGCAGTGTGTGTGTGTCTGTGGCTTTAAATGGAAAAAGCTGTAAACTCTCCCTTAAATTTCGGGACTTTTCCAGTGTAGAATCATCAAAGCCTTAAAAATATATTCCAAACTAATGTTTGAATTATACTTTTGGGTATTCAAGAAGAGAAAATCCAAATGTCTTTGGATATTCAGTCATGGATTAATGGAGACTGCTTTTCCTAAAGCTCCTTTTGCTTACAATACTGAGTCCTATGGCATCAGGTGTGTAATCCCCGAGATGAGAGTTTTTGATGACTTCAATGAACTTTAAAAAAAGAAACTATAATACATTTTGAAAGAAGTTAAAATTTGTATTATTTAATGCAGAATAGGAATTGAGAGCAGATGTGATATTCTCTCCAGAACTCGTGACTCCTCCCTTTCCAAAAAGATAAGGCTTCAGAGCTAAGTCACTGTGAAATCTGGGACAGAAAATCCAGTAAAGCTCAGGATTAAGTATTTCATATCTTGAAATGGACAATGTAATTTTTATTTACATCATAAAGAAGTGGAAAACAGGATCATTTCCCTGTGGTCAGGTCATGCTTGAGGTGTGGCACACACTCCCCTATTCAGGAGTTGGTGGTGACTTTTCCCGGGGTCTCAGATTAGACATTTTTGGTTCCCACTACACGTACAGACCTTTCATTGACACAGTCTTAATTTTTCAGTATGTACTTTCTCATGTTCCTCACCTCAGCATCTTCTTTACTGTTATTGACCCTGGAACTGGTAATGAGTTTTCCAGGTAAGTCAATCACTGTAGCCTCAGGTGTTCTGAAGAGCAGGAGAACAGAAAGTGGACAGACAAAGGGGGAAGCTAATCCCTGCTGCATATGGCTCAGTTTTTATTCCAGTGGGTTATTTCAAGGTCTTCAAAGACTTTTTTGGCCGAATGACCAGATGGTGCAAGGGAAGTCAAGAGTGCCTATATATTCTCCTCTCCTCCTTAACTACAGCTATGAGTTATCGGACTCCGGTGTGGATTCCTGCTATGATCAGATAAACAGCCAGACTCAAGGTGCCTTTTGATGAATTAGAGCTCTGTGTTTTGCAGGGTATGAAAAACCATAAAGAAACCTTCTAAAAGAAGTCTGGAGTGTAGGGGAGGAAGACACCAAGTAGTAGACTTACTGTGATGTGAAGTCTTCTCTTGAAGCCACTTCCAGATGCAAACCACTAATTAGGTTGTGTGGGAACCAGACTGTCCACTTAATGACAATTTTTTCATCTGCATGTTTGCTTTGGCCTGGAATCAACATTGTAATATTTAAATATTTTCAATAGAACATATATTTTTAATATTTTTCAAGAGCAGTCAAAATGGTTTTTTCCATAATGCTGTTTTTTTTTCTAATATGCTACTAATTTAATATGAAACTGTACTGAAACATTTACAGGGATCTTGCAACAAAACATTGATTTTCTTCAATGATTTTTTTTGCTAAATTACATTTTCTCAAAATCAATATATTTTGGCAGACAAAGAATAATTTTGATGCTACTTTATACCAACATGAAAACAACTACTGTTCTATTGGAATCTACTCATTATGGTGCTAAGCACTCCTAGCAAAGTAAAGGTACATGTATAACAAAACTGGCATCTCTCTGCCTGCTGAATCTCTTTAATGTAAGTGGGAAAATATAGACTTAAAATAGCTTTTATTTACTTATTACCATGTAGGAGCAATGGCAAAGCTAACTCCAGGAATGCAGGAGTGTATTGAACCCTGAACTTTTGAGTTCTATTTTCATTGTTATTTTAGACAGCACAGGTAGCACCAGCATGTGATGATCACTCCTGTGCTATATTCCCTGTCATGGGCTTGCAAATCATTGTGTGAAATCAATTTATTTCATAGGTATGATTGGTCATTTCTTTGTTTATTTGATTACATTTTTGTTAGCTGTTTTGTTTTTTTTTTTTTTCCCAGAGAGGCTTCTGTGGAATAGTTTAGTCCTACACAGTGGAATCCAGTTACATCAAATACTTTCAGACAAGTAAACATTGTGTATCTATTAAATGTTTCTCTGAGAATTTATAGTTTCAACCAGTTCTGACTGACTAATCTCAAAAGATAGCATATGAATATAGCCTATCAGGCAGACTTTTATGAGCCATTGTAAAGTTACATCCACTCAACAGAGGTCTGTTGTTCTTAGAGTGTTATTTGCTCTATGAAGTTAACTGAATGAGTATATGAAAAATACGCTGCCACTGTGGACAGGGTCAGAATGCAGAGGGATGTGAAGCTGTTTGGCCGGAGATGCCTAGGATGAGAAGTGTAGCATTAGCACTGGTTATACCAGCAAGCATTGTGTGTACAGGTATAACAGTGTATCCTTAAAAAAACACTTTAAACATGTTGAACTGAAGTGGAACCTAAGTGAGCTGTTCTGCACCAAATTGTAAAAGTCATTAACTGATGCATGCTTTGACTGGACTTTTTAACTCCTAGAAAAGACCAGAGGTATCACAAAAAGCACAGAAATCCCTGGACTCTCAGGATAGACTTATTATTGGGGCCATACTGGGATAATTTCTTAATCCTCAAGATCCTGCTGTTGTACTTACAGTCCAAGCTTGGGAAAGTAAGTCCAGGTGTGTGCAGTGATGTGGCATTGTAAAGACTGGGTCATTGTATTAGAGTGATTGCTACTGGAGCAGCAAGTCAGCTTTAGAAACTACTCTAAAATAGACACTGAATCTCTGCTTGATGCATAATTTACTCATTTATTGGGCATAAATGATAGAATTATTTAATATGGCTTTTTAAACTTTAACCATCACAGAAAGTATCTATTTTATATCCTCAGTAGCATGTGTAGCTACATATATCAGTGAATTATAGTGAGGAGGAAAGTAAATATTCCACTTGAAACTGGAAAACCTTTCTTGAAGCTGCAGTATTTTCAGTGCTATCCTCCAGTGAGACTGCCTGTAGCAAGCAATGAGCTGCCTCCTTACCAGAACCTCCTCAATTGCTGAGAAAGTTTTTTTTCATCTTTTTGGTGCTGACACATGACATGCATCTCAGATGCTAGCCTATGACCTCTGTCATGCACCCAATACAGGTGACAAATTTGTTTCTTTGCTGAAATCATCTCCCATGACCTAACACATGTGCCTGTATCTTCAATATCTCACTTCTGAAATTAGTGCAGAAAACTGTGACATTTTTTATCAATTGGGAATTTCTTTTTAAAAGGTTTTTAACATCTCCTCTATGAAAATAAGATGGTATTCTACTATGCTACATGTTGCTAATTCAGTTTAGATTCGATGCACTAGAACAAAGTTATGAATGTAATTAACCAACCCTCTGTAAAATGCCCAGGTTTTACTCAGGTTTTTTTTGTTTGTTTGGTTGGTTTTGGGGGTTTTTTTGCAAGTGTTGCATTTCCTTTCTTTGCGTGTGAAATAATTTAGGGTGAGAGTAGCATTGCTTAACCTTTATTAGTTATGTATATGGGTAAAACAATCTCTTTAAATTGACTGGAACGACGATGGTAAAACACATTTTAGCACTGATATTTGAAAAAATGCCGACTTTAAAATAATATCATAGAGGAATACAATACAGTAGGCAGATAAAAATCCCAACTTCAAAATTATCTCTGTAGTGGCTACTAAAAATACATTAACATAAAAAAAAAGATTTCTTGTAATTTTGGGCATATTTAACCAATGCATTAGACTTTCAGTACTCTGTGTGTGTAGGGATAAAAATAAATGTTAATGTTAATGGCCAGTCTCTTCGCGAACGAAGA
>NW_020955662.1:447414-494673 GCF_003031625.1 Empidonax traillii | reverse complement strand
CAGGACGTAGATGGATTGCCTTACAGGGCTAACGAGCTCCATCTGCCCCGGGAGGGGCCCTGACCGGGAATCAAACCCGGGTCTCTGCAGTGACAGTGCAGTGTCTTTTCCCCTGGACCACCGGGGGCTCCCACAAAAATAAATGTAAAGCCATTCATTTAATAGTGCACAGAAAAGTTTGTAATAATTTATAACTTGATGATTGCTTAATAGAACATCAGTAATCTGAATTTTAATCTTATTTTCCTTTAAGATGTCTCATAATTTTAGAAATAAACAAAGGCAGACTTTGAACCTTTTACATAAATGTGTCCTGGGCCTGTTGTCATTTAATTTTTCAGAATGACATTTTGCTTTTTGTCCAGATCATGTTTCTGCTTGAGCAGTTCATATGCATTTTTGTAGTGTCTGAACTGCTTCTCCTCATAAGGTAAACATTTGCCTCCAAGGTACAGTCCTGTGTTGCACTCAGTCTTCTGCAAATCTAGTAATGTTTTGGAAAGGTAAAATCATGGATAATTCTGTGTTCTCAAAGAGGAGTAAGATGAACCAACACTAAATGGTATATTGTTTCACTCAACACTGTTTTTTGTTCCTTTAGATTAAAAAAAAAAAAATGCTTTAAAGAGTATCTTTCTTTCAGATCTGTAGTGCTAGCAAAATAACTCCTGTTGCCATTCCCACCTTGAGCTTTTTTTTCCCTACTGCTTACTTGAATAAGATTATAGGTTAAAAAAGTGTTTATTTTGAAATGTATTTTGTTTTACTAGAGTTGCTGAGCATTTCTTAATAAATTAGATGAATGTTAGCAAAACCTTGAGAATTGGTCTTAAAAAAAAATTGGCTTCTTTTTCTTCATGCAATGTCATTATTATATCTAAAGTTTTCAAAACCAGCTATAGACTTGTACTTCCTAACATATTATGATTAACACTCCAAGGTACACTTTTTCATTGTTTTTACTGCAGGGTCTAATAAAAGCAATAGCAATTCTAACCTTCTCCCTTCTGGCAGTTATTTTAAATGATCTTTTATACTTGGAGAGCTCATCATAAATTTCTAATGCTAGTGCCAATGAAGTTTGCTTCAAGTTCTTGTGCTACAGTGACATGTAGTGCATTTTGTAATGCAGCAGAGCAACCACTGGAAGAAAAACCCTTTGAATAAGCTGTAAGTGATTGCCAAACTCCCAGAGCAACCCAAAGAGTCTCTGGAGGCTCTGAGTAGGTTTTCTGCTACGTTAATTAAAAACAATTTCTTTATTGTAGAGAACCTACCTTGATTATAGTCATAAATTTCTAATCTCTTCCTTGTCATCTGTTAGAAGCGTGGATGATTCTTACAAGAATTATTCATTTTGGCTTAAATGTTTTTATCGTGTTCCTAAGTGGAAATATGAGCAAATGCAGTTTCACCTTCTGGGAATAGAAGCTATTTTAAAAGATAAAGATGTCTTGCTATTTTTATTATTTTCTATATCATGAAGAAGCAGAGAAATGAAGAGCCAGGGATAAGAAATAAATTATTCTTCTTTTAATCCTACATCTACTGCTCCACCAGAAATCAGATAGAACTTGAAATACCCACTGTCACCTCAAAGCCACTAGATTTAATCACACTGACATTACTTAACTCTCAGAGCTAATGCATTTGAGTAATCTCAGAAGGAGCTGGTTGCTCCAGTGGTGTGAGCAGCACAGGTGAGGTGAGGCGATGAGGGGCTGCTCTCTTCTGGGAGCCTTCCCTGAGGACTCACCATTGGAAGACCAGTGCTGCTCACCCCAGGCATTGGAATGTTGCATTAGCTGTGGTCTTTTAATTCTTTTTCCCTCTTGCTGAGAGCACAAACCTCTGTACCCACTTCAAAGAGAGGTTGCCAACTGCAAAGGGAAGGAAAAAATAAAAAAAACATCATATATGCTCTGGGTCAGTGTTGCCAGTGTTCTCTTCTCTGCTGAAACACGCTCAGGCTCTGAAGGAGTGCAGCCCCAAGGCTCACGGTTTGTAATCTGGCTGCAGGAACTCCCTTTCGGTTCATCTATTCAAATCCGCCTTGGAAGTGACAGCATCCCGGCCATTCCAGTCAGGCTTTTTCTGCAATTCTTTCTACATGCTTTATAGTAACATTATGGCATAGTAATGCAGAAAGGATAGAGAACAAGGGAGAAAGCCTTGCCAGGGTTGTTCAAACTGGCAATGATGTTTTAAGGCCTGGGTTCAGGATTGCTGTGAGGCGTGTTCTGATCAGCAGAGTTACAGGCAGTCCTGATGTGAAATGTTTTGCTAAATGACGGTGCTTTCCTGACTTCTTGTTGTAATTGGGAAAGAAATTCTTTCTAAATTATTTTTTGGGGAAAATTTTAGAAGATACAGTTTCAAGATTCGTGGTCCATTTAAAAATTCAATTTGATAAATGACTTAATGCTCTAAGAACAAAATACATTATGAGTAAAGCCTTACTTTTCCCTTGCATTGCTCTCATACTTGATTAGTTCAACACCATGCTTATGTACAGTATTAGCTGGCACTTTGTTTTATGCCACGTAACCTCTTTTACATTTTAAATTTTAAAACCAGAATGAACATTCTGTAGGAAGACCAGTAAAGAAAGTAAAAATAGTTGCTAGTAATTAGTTAGAAATTGTTTGCATCCTAATGAAGGAATGGCAAATTGGCTTAAGGTTTAAGTGGCATCAGATCAAATACAAGAATAGTTTCTCTAACCACCTGATACACTCTAATCCTGAGATAATCTCTGGTTATAGTGCACAGATATTGAAAAGATTAAGAGCAATCCAGAGTCATTGTAGGAAACATAACATACACATACACATGAATAATCTATATATTGATGGTTTAGAACAATTGTGAGGGAGAGGTGGTCAGTTGGAGTTGTTGGGCTGTGGAGGAGATTTACAGTTAACTAGTGGAAATCTCCATTTCTAAACTGCATGCCAACATGCTTAGGAAGAAACACTTTCAAATAATCAAGTGACAGGATTATCGGGATCAGTCAGTATCTTTTGCCATCTCTGAGATACGTGCATAAACAAAGAAATCTCCATTCATCAGGATTTTTCATAATTTGTTTTTGTTCTCTCAGCCCTGATAAGTCTGCCTCATCCTCTTTTCAGCTGTTCTGCGTGTGTGGGTTGCGGGTGAAGCAGAGTGTGGACTGCACTTCTGGGTGGCTTTGTCTCGAAGATTGAGGCAGCAATAGATTTCTCCCATTTAATAAAACCGGGAGTGAAATCTAATGAATGGTGGCAGACACATTAAAAAAAATCCTACAAGAGGGATCTGAAGCTTTAGGGTGGTCAGTTCAGAGTTGTGTCTGAATGTCAAGACTGGAGGGGCCAGGTCAGCAGAACCTCTGAGGGGAGATGATTTGCACAATGTTTTCTCAGATGCTTGTTGGTACCAATGTAGGGGGAAACTGGGCAGCATTCAGATCTTTTAGCTTTCTAAGCTCACTTTTTAAATATTAGTAATGTATTTTAATAATATAGTTCTGGGTGTACATACCTATTTTGAATAAAACATTTCTTCAGTACCATTGTGATCCTTAGCACTGCCAAATGATTGAGAATGTAGTAGCGTTAGACCTTTGATATTTGCCTTTGAGGAACTGATGGAACACTTTTCTGTCTTCAATACATTTTTAAATTGAGGTTTAAGCCATATTGGTAACATGATCTTAACCTGCAAGAATCGTTGTGGAACTAGGGCAGTGTGAAATCTGTATTCCCTGATAAAAGAAAGAGCTGGCACTGGAGCGGAGTGATGGGCAGGGATCACCTGGAAGAGGGAGGGCTCAGTGTTGAGCGGCAAAGTGGCAGTGCTCTGTTTTAAGGCCAGATGCCAGATGTCTAACAGTGTCTGTTGCATCTTGAAACTTATTACAAAGCTGAATTGTATTAGTGCTTGTCAGATATAAAACTGATTTATAAGGCATTTTGTTGTTTTCTGGGTTTTGAGCAGTGAGAAATCACTTTTTGAAGTTTTGGTTTTTGTTTTTTTTTTACCCAGCTTGGGCAAGAAACCTCTAAGAAACCAGAGGATTTTTCTTTAATTTATATGACTCTGAAACCAGAGTTTGTTTCCTATACCTTTCTTTTTTTATGTTGAGCTCCTTTGTAGAGGTATGTACCTCTGAACGAAACTTCTCTAGTCCAGAAGACTGTATGCCCATGAGCATATAAATGGGATAAGAAATCAGGGAGGTAGTCAGGACTTAAAAGTAGAATTGCAGCCACAGGAATTTGATAGGATGTATTTTTCCTTGAATTTTTAGTAAAGCAGACATTATTTTTTATTCTTATCCCATGAGGTTGGTCTTCTAAAAAGTCTTTATGCAGGAGCCTGCAAAATCTTTCTTGACATGAACTTGGAATATTATGAGTAAATTGTGATTGAAAGAAACATATTACATTACAGACTCTAAATAAAAGCTAAGTTTCTTCAGTCTTCCATTAGGTTTTTGTATGTATTGCAAAGTTCTTTTTTCACTTTTGATAGGGAGTGGAAAGATTTGATTATGGAAGTGGATAGTCCTTAATTTTGCATCTATTTTACTTACCAGCTATGTGCCCAGAGCTCTCAGATGTCTTTCTAGCTGTATATCTACAATAACCATATCTGAAAATGTTGGAGAAGGAAAGAGTGCAAATTATCTGAAGGACACCACGATTCATTATTCCTTCTCCCAGTGAAACCTCTCTGGCCAGACAGCTCTAAACCTCAGCCATTTTCTTTAAATTTTGAGACACTTCATAGTGGACATCAAGAAGACAGGTTGCATTGAAATACCTCGATCCATATATTATTGAGAAAAAAAAAATAATTCTACCACTGTTTCAATATTGTTATAGGGAGTAGTAATGTTTACATGGTGTTCATCAAGAGTGTAGACAGCATAATTAGTATTATTATTACCTGAAACCTGGCTACAACATAGCATACTTTGGTTTTGTTATAATTGAGAATTTTATTTGGGTATATGCAACAGGCCCCCATTTTTTCAGACAACAAAGCCAGATTAAAAACTGATAAATGCCTATGTCATGCATAGTTAAGAGTCAGTGTTTAGCCTTCAGTGTTTGTCCACTCAGTGAACTGCTAGTCGTTTAACTAATTGTGTATTTATTGAACAGATTTGAAATTATATAGTATGCAATGAAAGTGGGTTGTAGTCCTACTATATTTGTTTATCTCCAAAATAACTTATTTCAAGTTAGTTGGGTAACAGCTAAAGCATAATTAAACTGAATCAGGATTGCAAGGCATGTTTAGGAAAAATTTTGCTGTGTGCTGAAAATCTGAAGATGAGAGAGTACAAATGTGACCTGGGTTGTCTGCAACTTTGAGCTTGCGTATAAATGTACCAGAACTATTTGAAACCATTTATTTGATGTTCATCCCTATTTCTTTGAAAAAGAAGGGACAGAATGAAAAAAGCTGCTGGAAATTTGCTGAAGCTTGTGTTTGCAGAGGCTTCAGTTCTACTTGGAACTGCTGCCAAACCACTTTGCAGCCTGATAGATCCTAGTGTATTTAATTAAGTTAATTGATTGTATTTAGGATAAATTGTTTGATTTGGATAATGTAGAAAAATCTATCTTAAACTTTGTGAGGTTCTACATATTAAACTGATCAACTGCTGAAAAGTTCTTTCAGTGATCAGAGTACAGAACTGAGGATGCTTTTTGCAGTTTCAGGAAGGGTATTTGAACATGGACCTCAATTATTGAGGTTCCAGTTTTAAAGTCAAATTAACCTTCTTTATTTTTCTGATCTTATCAGTGCTACTGCATTCTTTCAAGGGATAGGTCACAAATCCCACTTCAGATTTTCACATGCCATGGTGAACAAGTCCACTTCAGCAAACATCAACCTTAATTATTCGTGCTTATAATTATGAAACATTGATGTTCTGTAACATCAATACTTTGAGAAGAAGCTTCTGGTAAATAAACAATGTTAAGTCAATATTTAGTACAGAAATATACTGAAAATACAAAGTAAATTGTTTACTTTGGTGATAGTGAATATTTTAGATGAAGGAACAAAAAGAATATCACTGCATACAGAGTTCAAAAACAGTTAATACAGACAAAAATACTGGTTTTATCTTTATGATTTCTCTAATGATAATACCTGTCACAAGTTATTATTTTAAAAAAAATTGTTATTGAATTAAATGTAGCAAATATTTCAAATTGATCTTAAGTACGGAACTCCTTCTTCTGCCCTCCATTATCCTACTGAGATGTATAGTAGGCTTTTATAGAATGGCTGGATAGAAATAATGCTTTGACTTACCCTGCTTATGCCAGGTTGGAATTTCGGTTAGTTAGGGTGATATTGTCTTCTTTGCCTACTTTGCCTTTGTGATAGATTATGCAAAATGAAGATTAGATACTTAGAGTTGTATAGATGATTCAATAATGTTTGTACTCCTTTTAATAAAGTTGGGATATGGTTACAACCATTTATATCCTTATAAAATGTAATCAGGTATTGAATGTTTGCCTTCAGAACTGTCCAAGCAGTGTGGCAGTGGACCATGAAGTGGAGCATACTTGGTTCTCTTGATGTCTCCCATCCCGCAGTATTTTCTTCCTGAAATGTTTAGTTTTGCTTTAATGTTTATTTAACAGGTCTTATTTACTTTGCTGCAAACTGCATCTGAGAGCCATTACACCACCTATCTCTGTGCTCAAAAATATATTTAAGGGCCTAGTTCTGTTCAGTTTAAGAAGGTGCTGGCTGAAGTGATACGCTTGCTGAAGTGGAGTAAATATTGTGTTAAAACTTGGAAGTTCTTGGCTGTCAATACTATGTGCAAACCACTATATTATAGTACTAAAAATCTCAAAACCCTTTTAAATTTTATGCAATTATAAAAAGGTCTAATATTTTCCTCCAGAGCTGAAATACAGCTATCTAGCTCCATAGGATGTTGTTTCTTGTTTTGCACCTATAATAGCTTTTGGCTTAGACGATCCCCTAAATGAACAGTGCAGTAGTAGTATAGATTCAGAAAATAAGTTTCAAGACGAATCACCTCTATTTCCGCTGCGATGAACAAAATCGGAGTTTAAAAAATGATCCTAGGGCCCCTTGCCCCTTTTCTTCTTTTTGTCTTCATCTGCTTTACTGCCTCTGCCTTCTTGTGTCATCCACATTCTTTCACTGGAATATTCCTCTGAACTTTCTGGAGTGCAGTTTTTCTTCTTTTTGTTTCCTTCAGTTCCCTCCCTATTGGTAAAATAGCAGAGTATTTTTCTGCTAGAAGTTCTCAGACTTCACTGTTCTAAACAAGAACATGATATGACAGTGTTAATGTCCCTTTTCTGCAAATGCCCCACATCCAGAAACAAATTTGAGAGGCAAAAAGCTTTTGCTACATTTGCAGTCATCCACTTCAATATGGTGAACTTCTTCAAGGCAACCAAACCAAAACAGGCTGGAGCAGGCTACATCCCTCCAGGAAGTTGAATCTCAGTCGGGCTGGTGCTTTCAAAGGCATATCAAAACACACAGTGGCTGAGCTTATTGGAGCAATGGTGTCACTGTCCTCCTACAGATCATGTGTTTTCATGACTTGTTTTGTACTGCTGTGCCATGGGCACGAGAGCATGAGTGGGATATTTCAACTCTGTTTTCATTTATGTGGTGTGATTTACTCAATCTTCTTGTGTGTTACCTACCATACAGGAAAACCTGCCATTTCTAAACAATTTTTCTCTTGCATTCCATCAAATTGCTTTTGGAAGCAGACCTACTCCAACATTGCTCATAATTTCAATATATAAGAATGAGGTACTTTGCCTATAGATACTAAAATGATCAAATCAAGTAGATCTTGATTTGCCAGATTTTTATCTATCAGCTTTCACTGATTGTCTACCTGGATGTTAAAGACGCAGCACTGGCACATAATCAGAAGATGAATCTGGGATCATTTTGGTCTTGAAGCTGCGGGTAGGAGTTGCGTACCCAAAATACGTCAAAAGGGTTTGCATTGTGTGCGAGACCCTTTATTCTGAAAATGGCAGTGGGTTTTTGTCCATTGGCATGCTCATACAGGATGCATTTTAGCTGGTATCTAAAATAACTCTCAAAACCTGGTTATTCCATTCCATGGCAAAAAGAATCAGAGGTGAGGTTGCTGAGATTTTGGAGAAGGCACTGTTTGCTGCACTGCTTTGTTTACCTGAGCAGGCACTGCTTATATTTATACTCCTGCTGTGTTTGCCTTCTGCAAGCACTGAAGCAATTTAAGTTTTGCCCGTAAAAATGCTGTGGGCATAAGCATATTAAGCTTGCAAACTGGAAGGCTCACTTTTTACATAATGATTAGTAATACAGTAGGAAAAACAATGTCCACCGGTCTTCAGCTTATGAACCTCAATTTAAGAGTCTGCCTCTGCCCTTCTAATGCTACTCTTTAGTAACTTACTCCTGGTTCACATAGTGGGTGGAATTATGACTCCACCTAATTCTGCTATTTCAAGGGATGGCATTTAGCAATTTTTATGGTACTTTGCCATTCTCTGTTCCTATGCTTAGAAATCTGTAGTGGCTTTATTTAAATGTAGCCAGTATTTCACCTATTTCTAGATTAAAGGACTCTACCCTGCCTTGTGTACAACATGAATAAAGTTAGGACGATGCGGTCAGTAAGGAGTTCAATAATAATTTTAATATTTAGGGCTAGGGCTGCACAGACCGGTGTGCAGGCTGAAATTATTTGAAAATTTGCTAATCTTGCTTAATTGATGTGTCTTATGAAATATGTTCCTTTCACCCATGCATCTCCTAACTCCAAAATGCTGAAAATATCTTCAAAGTAAAACATCAGCAGGTTAAATCAGCCTGGACAAACAGTCCTGTAACTGCAGCTAGAGCCTTGAAGTAATCTTAAAAGAACCTAGGCTAGGCTTTCTTGTCTACATATTGTTTATCCTCACACATTATGTTGCACCATATAGGGAAACCCCAGGTTTTTTAAAGCATTCATCTCATACAAATCATTGGTTTCCTTTCCAGAAACAATTCTAAGCTTTTTTGGCTTATTAGGCTGATCTGTACAGCTTGGGAAGCAAATCTTTAGTAGCATGTACTTCCACTAGTGTTCTTTGTCAATCTACAGATGAACTGTAAGCAATGACATTTGTGCTCACTGTTGAGGGTATCCATGTGGCAGAAAGTGAGTCAAACTGATGAGATGCACAGATATCTGTACAGGTTTGTGTGTCAGAAACAGTTTTTGGAGAACATTTTGTAGTGCATGAGCCACTATGTGCTGCTGCATCTTTCACCTTGTACATTTTCTGATCAAGAACATATTTCAGCTGTGGAAATTCTGTGGTTACCCAGCAAATAGGTAAAATCTGTAAATCATACTCTTCTGTATTCAGGCATCCTATCCATCCCAGCTGGAGTGCTGAGGTTAGTGCCAGCTCAGCAGTTGCACAAATGAAGATGGATTTTCAAATTAGAAACACAGGTTTTGACAAGACTGCCTTTCTTTGAGGCTGCTGGAATTTATGTTGGGTATTTTGCTGATTAGTACTTGTGATGTTGAGGGATTGCTCTAGCCCATCTTTTTGCTGTGTCTGTTACCTCAGCATTATCACCTTGTAATTTTGGTATTTGTGGTGGCTCAGGTTCTAAAGGGCCTTCTGATGTATACATCAGGCACAAGAACTGTTGTATCAGAGATTTTGCTTCTTTCAAGCTTCATTATGCTCTAGAAATCCCAGTTTTCTATGTCCCCTGGTGCATGTTTGAAGTAGTCAGGACTGTGATTAGATGTACCCTTACCATCACCATTGCTCTGCACTGGCTGGATTGCAACTTTTCTGTCTTTTCTTATTTGTCTTTCCCTAACTCTGCTTACCATGGTCAAAATGGTCTAATTTCTATTCTGTTATCAACCATCTACTGTAGCTCAATTTACAACCAAACACTGCACTATTAGGGATCAAGAAGTCAGACCAATAGTCAGTGAGTTACAATGCAGGGCTTCTTTCTGGGCTCCTCTCTGTTATTTTACTAGAACATTTTACCAAAAAAACCCAAAAAACCCACACAAACCAAAAACCTGAAAAAAAAAAACCCAAACCCTGAAGAGGATTACTAGCTAACACAATAATTGCAAATAGCTTGGGGACATGTTTTTAAAAAAACAAGCTTTCTGGGACTTTCTTATATTTTGTTTGAATTGTTTTCAAGTCAAATCTATGTTTTAATAAAACCATTACATTCACATTGTAAAGAGAGAGAGTAGAGTCTGACTCTTGATAGTCCTACCCTTAGTGATTAGTTCTTTTATATTTGGGTCAAGTGGCTCATTCAAGTAGTGAAACGAAGATACCAGAGGCCAGCTTTCCCTGCAGTTTTCTTACATAATATTAGCAAGTTTGTACAAAATAATACAATCCTTAAGTGATAAAATTTGCACAGAAAGATTCCCCCCACCCATTCCCACTCACACACATACCTTTGCTTGCTTTTCATGCTCAGAATATTAAGAATGCCCTGGCTGTCCTTCTCTTATATTAAGAGTTTTCCAAATTCCATTAGGAAACTTCTGTTTTACTTTAAAAAAAAATAATAAAAAAAAAATTTCTGCCCAGATACTTTCATTCCTGCTGAAGAAGACTTCTTTCTCTTTTTGGATGCTTATCTAAAACCACAGCTTGATAATTATCACTGAAGTGCTGCTTTCTTTGTATTCATCTCCTAATTATCCAGAAAGTACCAATCACTGAAACAGTTATTAAAATTCTTAGTCAGTAGATGTAATTTAAGAGACCCAGACTGTCCAGAGGGCAGTAGACATAGATCTCCCTTAAAAATGCAAGACGTGTAAACTAATTTTTGCCAGCAGTTAATCAATAGCATGAGAAGTAGAAAACTTCTGACACAGTAATAAGTTAAATTATTTTTTTCAGTTCATTCTGGTAGACATAAGTTCTTTTAAATCTGTGCTGAAAGCATCAGTTTCATACGATGCTGCTAAATTTTCTAGGCTTGTCAGATCATAGGTGATGAGATCTTTCGGTTTTGGTTTTGGGCTCTTTCCCCATTTCAGAGCTGTCATGTCTTCAGTGCATATGATGCTGTTTAATGCTATAAATGCACAGTGCCTAATTATCCTTTTCCTTTTAATCATCCTTTTGGTTGCTTAGTACATTGAATAGTCTATACTATGTACTTTAGGAAACATTCAGCAATATTCATGGATTTTTCCTCTACTTGCTGTAACATTCATAGAGTAATCGAATAGTAAAATCATTTAGGTTGGAAAAGGCCTCTAAGATCATTGAGTCCAACAGTTAATCTAGCACCATGGTTTGACCACCACGCCATGTCCCCAAGTGCCACATGTACATGTCTTTTAAATACCTCCTGGAATGGTGACTCAACCACTTACCTGAGCCTCCCCTTCCAATGCTTGACAACCCTTTCAGTGAAGAATTTTTTCCTAATATCTAATCTAAACATTCCCTGGAGCAACTTGCAGCCATTTCCTCTTTACTTAAAACAAGTATGTGTGTAAGTTTGACTGATCATTTTCTTCTTTTGTTTTGTTTTAAAGGGTAGATTTGGAATGGCTACATGTGTGAATGAGGGAATTGAGTGGATTGTAAGAACATCCTTTCAGCCTTGGCTATGCTACCTGAGTACCTTATTGAATTGTAGGTTGCAGGGAATTATTGTGCCAGAATGCAGAATGCTGCTTATAATTTACTCCTAACCTTAAAAATGGGAGACAGTGAGGCAACACTGATCCTAGAAGATTTGTTGTGGGCAAAAATGATTGTTGTTATGATTACTGTGATGTAAGAATGTGTTTACATGCTCTAACTTTTCTCAGTATTCAACAGAAATATGTACTCCAGCTAGGTAGTTACATGGTGACTACTGCAAGACTGAGATAGGGAATCCAAAACACAGTAGAGTAGCATCTGGCAAAGCTTTTACATCACAACAGACTAGCAGTGTTTTAGAACATACAAGTTTTCAAAACTATGGAGGAAAACTAGGAGAAAACCCCACAGTCTGCCTTTATAGAATCATAGAATACCGTGAGTTGGAAGGGACCCACAAGGGTATAGTTTACAACAAAAAAAATATCAGAAAATCCTGCATGTTGTTCTCTCTATGACAGCTAAAGATTGACTTGGAGCTTCAAGAAGTATCCCAGGTAATTGCAATTTCTGATATATATAGATTCATTCTGTATTTTATGCTGCTTTAGCACTTTTAAAAATAGTCGTGGTACCTAAAGTGAACATATGCAATACAAGAGATTTCATTGATGAATTGCTCCAAAGTCTTCCTTGTATATATTCACTGGAGTTGTGCCATGGGTAAAATTGGTTCTTTTTTTTTTTAAATTTTTTTCCTCTAGCACTGAATTATATTCTGAGTTATTATTTTGCATCAAAAGGCAAATGCTAATAGCAGCAATCAACTTGCTTAGTCCAACATCCTAAATGTGTAAGTGGCATAATGATTTCAGCTACTGTGCTTTGTCAGCAATATGCTTGGGTCTGTGCCAGCTGAAGAGCATATAGTATGAACTAACACCATTGACATACTAACATTAAGGATCTTTAGTATTCCTTAAACGTGCAGTGTTTTAAAAACTATTAAATGTAAGATTGCTCTCATTCAGTCCCTGACTCACTTTATTAACACTGACTGTAAGATTTGCTTGAAGAAATTGTCAGTAGAAAGATTTGATTTCTCACTGCTGCATTAATCTAAGATTCTACACATGGCTTAAATTATATGTGATGGAAAAGAGAGAAGGAGAGAATTTAATTAAATTAAATGACCAAGTTGTCTCAGTCCAAACACGTTTGATCAAGAACTGTGCCAGCAATTGCTGTAGTGGTGTTCAGGCTAACCCCAACTGAAACACAGCTATAATGTACTGTTTGAATTTAAAAAAACCCAGTATTAAACCAAACAGAAACCCCTTAAATGAAGACCTGGTGCATAAGATTAGCAGTCAAAAAAGAATTTACAGCTACTATCTGAAGTTTTGTTCGTGTATATCACAAGGACACACACTTTTTGATGGAGTGTCTTGCTCTGAATTTTGCAAAAGACTTGCAGGAGAAGATCCACAAGTATGCATCATATTTTTCTCAGTTCCCTGGTGACCAACACATTATCCATCTACTAGTTTCCCTACTACACATTCCGAAGTGTTAGGGCACGAAAAGGATTTGTCTGAATGCCCAACTGCTCATAAAAACTGATTTCCCCATACATGCACAAAATGTTTATTCAGAGTTTTCTAGCTCTTACTGTCTCAGGTGACAGTCAAACTCTTTTGTGTTCTAGAGCTACATATCCTCTGTTGAGCTCATCCTTCACCCCATACTGATGCCTGAAAATAAGGCTCCTGAGGCAATACGTTTCAGATGTTATATAGCTGTTCTACATATTTCATCTGTATCTTACACATTCTTCTAAACACTATTTTATAAAATTCAAAAAACTCCACCAGAACCAACCCCAAAGCCTTAGGCTTTATTCTTCTCTACTTACTCAGGCATACACATGTATTTTTATCCATTCTGATTCTTACTTTCTCTTCAAGGTCTTAAAATATCTTAGATATTTTATTATGTTGCTGTTATACAAATGTTGTGATGCTTTGGTGCATCAATAATGTTTTCTGATGATCTAGGAATTTTTGTTGTGAAATATACATGAAACAATGTAACGATTTTAAAAAAATCCATTGTGTGTTTGATATCAAAACCATTAAAAATAATAATTTAGCTTAGTAATCCATTCAGGAGAAGCCTGATTGCTTAATATATAACGCCCTTCTGAATTTAGTATTAGTGAAGAATAGAATTCACAAAAGATCTAAAAATTAAGGATAGTGCGTTGACATCTTTTTTCAGGGAGACGGGTACTCACTGCTACAGGAACCGAGGGTGCCATATTTTCTCCACTGGCAAAGATGGTTTTGCTGCTCTCCCCTTCCTGCAGCCCTGGGTGCTTCTCTTGCCTTTGCTGCAGCTGTGCCAAGCTGATGGTCATGGCAGTGCAGTGCTTGGTCCACCTGTGTCAGTCATGTTTTCAATCAACGTGCTTCACGTAGAGGCTCTGTATCTGTGGCATTGGCACAACCAAGGAACAGTGTATAATGATACAGAAATATGAATACAGACATACAGACATTTGAAATGAGTTTTTATAGGTGTATGGGAGGACAACTTCAATCATCATTTTTTGACAGGTTTTAGTTAGCGTGAAAGAACAATCTGCTGATTTTGCAAACCTTCTGAAAGTTTCACAGAACTGCAATCCACCATTTTTAGAGTTCTAGTTTTTAGTTTTACTTCTGGAAATAGTGACTACTTTGACTTAAGTTTTCCCTCATATTTTCCCTTAAGGGTATTTCCATGTTTAAATCTCTTCCCAATTACAGCGTTTTGAGGGCAATAAATACTATTTTTTTGTTCATTGCCGTGTTGTCCTTGTTTGGGGGAGTTTCCCTTTGTCAGATAAAGATGCTTTGGGCATTTGTCAGCTTGCTAGACAGCACTGGTTTTGAGTTTGGGCTGTAAACAAAGTGGTTACACTAGATAACTGTTCCTTTTCCCAGGAGATGAAGTTGGTAGTGTGAATTGCATTATTATCTTTGAATACATATGAACTAAGTACATGATTTTCCTAACATACACATGCAGAAATGATCATCATGTTGAAACATGAATCTGAACGGTCATGGTGGCTATCACTAGCTCCTGGTAGAGGTAAACACAATTGTACATGAACAAACCTGTGGTGATTGTGCCCTCAGCTCAGAGAACCAACAGCTGCTCTTACTGAGGACACAGAGCTGCTCTCACGAAATGAGAAGCCAGATGATACCTCAGCATCAAGTGACTGTACTCAGAATCCTGCATTTGTGTTCATGAAATCAGCTTCACTTACCTGATGCTCTAGATGGTTTTACTTCTCTAGTGGATTGGGCTGAGGAATCGCTGTTGAGTCAGACTTAAAACTGGGATCACAGGACTTTAGCCACCTGTGATCATATGTCCATCCACTAACTTTCTGCCTACACTTTTAATATGTCATTATTTTCTACTGTTCCATCTCCTTTTGCACTCCCTCTTGTTTGACGTTTTTGCCTTCCCACTTCTTTTGTCATCCTGCATTATATGTATATATATATATATGTATATTTATTTATATATATATATGTATATATATTTATATATATAAATATATATATATAAAAATAAATAAATAAATAAATAAATAAATAAATAAATAAATAAATATATATATATATATAAAACATGGCACTCTCTCTCTGTGACACTAACATGACTTCTGTCATTGTCATGCTCTTCTCTCTGCTTATTTTTTATTCAACTTTCCTTACTGTGGTGACTCCTTTGTTTTAGGTATTACATCAGAGACTTCTGGTGTGGGGTCCTGTTTTAAATTAATTCTGTAGTGCGGTCTTAATACAAATCAGTGACATAATTAATTGCATCTTCTGAATCCTGCCATAATAAGCATTGTATATAAGTGCCATGCATCCAGCAGACTGAAAGAACTTTGAAATGGGCAAAGAATAACCTGGGAAACAAACCCCAAGCCTTTATTATGCTATTGTACAGTACTGTTGTTAGAAACTGGTTTACAAGAAAATTACATCAGTCTTTAAAAATCATAGTAACATCACTGACTTCTATTTACAGCACATAACAATGCAGTTGGCTTCAAGAAAAACATTGTACGTATTCATTTTAATAAAAGAATTTACTGGAATAAAATATTATACTAAATCATATGTATTTTAATATAACTGAACATTTAAGAGATATATCAGGGAAAATATAAAATCTATGCAAAACATAGATGGTACACATTATACTTGTGAGTGTTTGATGAGAAATAATTTTTGAGTAAAGTGAAAGTGATGCTTTTATATGAAGAAGTAATTTTTCTTAAAAACTAAAAATAGCTTATCAGGCTATGTTGCATGGAAACCATTTTTCTCTATTACTGTACTTATGTAACACTGGCTTCAGTCTGAAAAGCACAATTGTGTTTTTGTAAATTAGCAGTTTAAGGTCAGGTTCTTTCTCCCTCTGCTGCTTTATAGATATGTGCAAGTCTGTTTTCATATAACCAATGTGTCTTTTTGTGACATACTGAACTTCTGTAGCATAATGGAAGGGTTCACAGTAAAACGTTGCTGGAAGTGGACTTCTGTCTTTTTGTCCTTTGTCAGGCTGATGTAAGTTACAGCACTAAGTTACAGCTTCTGTCTTGAGCTCTGTGGATCCCAGAGGATGGTATTCATATAAAAATTTAAAACTTGAATTTAAATAATTCTGTTTTTCTGTATTGCTGATGAAAATGAAGCCATTTTTTTCTTCTGACAAAAAAGGATATCTCAGAGTTACTGAACTGATTTTTGTTGTTGTTGTTGGTTTTTGTGTTGCATAGCTCTTGGACAGATCTGCGGGTGTTTGGATAATGCACTTTTCAGTGCTTTTGAATTTTGATTTTTGAGTTTTAGTTGTATTTAACACTCACTTTCTTCCTCTTTTAATGCTTATTTTGTTTAACTGCAGGTGAAATACTTTCGTATTACCTTTAGCTATTAAAGTATGTTCTGAACTATAATTTTAGCTTAATACAGACTTTTTCCTCTAGAAATTTATTTTCTGTCTATTTTCTCTCCAAGGCACTGGGACAAGATATTTGAAGAGGAGTTTGCCTGTATCTGCAGATTCTCTGTACTACTTCATGATTTTCCATTTCCCCTACCTCTCCTCCAGCCGTTGGAGAGCTGTGTCTGTCCGCCTTGGCACTTACTCAGTATTCCTGCCACCTGCACGTATTGATTTCTGCTTTCCCTCCTTTCAGACCTTCAGAGATACAAAGCTGTAACAAATAAGGCTGTGGTCCTTGGTGTTTATGGACACAGCATTTGTATCTCTAAGTGCTGTGATATGCCCTTATTGTAGATTAAGAGACACTTCATCCACTTCATCTTCAGGCTTGGGGTTTGACTTGGTAGGAGCATATGCCCTCTTAAGAAGGGAAAAAGGAAATCTTTGTGACAGCCATTCAGAAGGGAACCATTTGACTAAGAGTGTCACATGAAATGGTGCTTCTTCCTGTGAAGCTCATCTGGGCTAGAGTGTAAGAAGTGGTCAGTTTGTATAAAGAAATGACTGCATGAGACTATCAAAGAGCCTAGGTTTGTTCAGAGATCATAAATGGGTTCTAACCCTTTAAGAGGGAATTCTAATGTACAAATTTTAGGATTTTATATTTGTGTTAGCTGTGGTTTGAAATCCTTTTTTTTTTGCACTCTGTAAATATCTGGTTCCTGCATCTCTACAAACATACATTGAAGCCGTCTGCTACTGATCATAGTAACCCAAAAAGGAAAAACTATCACAGGTGCTGCAAGCTTGGTTAGATGTGCCGGTTATCAGCCATTTTTTTCCACTCAAAGCTGACCCTTATCACAGCCTGTGAGCAGAAGCACTGCAATACGTCATCCGCAGAGAAAAGGCTCCTTGAATGCTGGTCCCCAGTGTTGTACTGTTCAGGGGCCTGGTAGACAAATGTTGTCATTATTTTCTGGTCTTCGTAGCATCACGTGGAAGAGCTCTTGAGTCCATTTCTTTAGACATAACTTGCACAGGGACAGATGTGCAATACCCCGTGCAGTGTAGCGCACAAGCCTCGACATGGTAAATCTTTTCCAGTTCAGTGGGATTATGTTTTTCCACTGCAAACCTGAAGGGAGCTTCTCTGATTCAGGCACTAGTGTCATCCTGAAAATCTCATCTTAAGGCACTGTTGGCTGTAAAACTTCTTTGCCTGTTGCCATGAAAAATGGATGTCGCTCAACAGGGTAAAGAAGCTCAGTTCCACCATTTTAATAATCTTGTTACTCCTTTGTTTCCTCCAAAACTGTGTTTGCCTGTAGTAAGCATAATGATTAGGACTCCAAAACTTATTTAGTCATTTTTCCTTTAAAAATCTTCCAAAGGTCCTAAGATTCTTCTTATTTTCCTAATTACCAACATATAATGTCCCAGAATGCCTTCCTACCTTTCTAATGACTCTTTTCAGCTACATCTCACTTCAGATGAGCTTTATTTGAAATTTCCAGAACAGACAATTTTTGGAGATGCAGCATGTCAAAAAGTGCTAAGAGACTCTTCAAAACATAATTAACACCTATATCCTGAGTATCATATCTTACAAGTGGCTTTACCCAAGCACTCTCAAATTTGGGCCAATGGCTAATGGGAAATATCTGCAATATCTGAAAAATAAACAAGTGTTTTGTTGTGTTAGGAATTTCCTTTGGTTTTGTATTTTGGGATTGAGGGGTTTGCATTTGGGTTTTGGGGTATTTTTTTTTTGTTTGCTTGATTGTTGTTGTGGATTTTTTTCAAGGAGCTGAAGACTAGAGGTAGAGTTGAGAATCCTGGAAGGAAAATAGTGAAAGAAAAAGCCAAATAGTGAAACATTAAATCTTCCTCTCATTTTTTCATTTCTCTTTTCTATAACGGAACATGATCTAAGAAACTGAAAATCACTTTATTTTGATTTCTTGGAAGGAACATGGTATAGGATCAAAGGAACAAATCTCACTGAAATGTTTTCCCTGTAATTAGAAGAAAATCTCAAATGCATGGCTTTTCTCACCTAAAAAAACACATTACAAATACCAAATCAGAAAAGCGTCTTAATTGTGCAATTTCCTTCAGCTACAGAGGTTTTAGTCCTGCTGCATTTTCCATTCACCTATAGAGAGGCAGCCTGGCAGGACTGCTGTGCGCAGCTATTAGGTTTAATTGCCATGGCTTTACTTTGCTTTTCTTTAACCAGAACATGTTTGTGGCTAAAAATAGAGCCATTCTTTTCTGATGTAGATATAACATCTCTAGGAGCTTAACCTACTGCTTACTGTTTACCAGCAGAATAGTGATTTATAAAATACAAGGGAGCAACTCAGCTGAGGAATTTTTTTAGATGGTCGAGCCATTTCTGTGCTTTTTCTTTTAATTTTTAATCTGTAATCCTTCTCCTCTTCAACTTTCATTTCCTGTTTCTATTTTTCATTTAAGAATTTTTTTTTTGCAAGTTGCACATGTTGATGTACAGGAAGGAACAATGTGGGCCTCACTGAACATAAATGCTTGGATATAATTAGAGGATTACGTAAATATGTAAATATTTACATATGTAAATAATAGAAGACAGTCCATAGTGTAGCGGCAAAGACAGTTGTGAACAGCTAGAACAATTTTAGGAAGGGCAGGTCCTGCCTCACCAACTTGATCTCCTTTTGTGACCACATGACCCATCTGGTGGATGAGGGGAAGGCTGTGGATGTGTCTACCTGGACTTCAGCAAAGCCTTTGACACTGTCTCCCAAGGCTGGAAAAGCTGTCAGCCCATGGCTTAAACCGGTGCACTCTCCACTGGGTTAAGAACTGGCTGGAGGGCCGGGCCCAGAGTGGTGGTGAACGATGCTCATCCGATTGGCAGCCGGTCACTAGTGGTGTCCTCCCAGGGATCAGTGTTGGCCCAGTCCTGTTTAATGACCTACATGAGGAGATTGAGTCCACCATCAGCAAATTTGCAGATGACACCAAGCTGGGTCACAATGTTGATCTGCGGGAGAGTAGGAAGGTTCTGCAGAGGGATCTCAGCAAGCTGGATAGATGAGCTGAGACCAACAGCATGTGGTTCAACGAAATTAAATGCCAGATCCTACACTTTGGACACAACAAACCCATGCATTGCTACAGGCTGGGGACAGAGTGGCTGGAAAGTGGCCCAGTGGAAAAGGATCTGGGGGGGCTGGTTGACAGCAGCTGAATATGTGCCAGCAGTGTGCCCAGGTGGCCAGGAAGGCCAGTGGCATCCTGGCTTGTATCAGGAATAGTGTGGCCAGCAGGACCAGGAAGTGATTCTTCCACTGTACTTGGCACTGGTGAGGCCACACCTCAAGTGCTGTATCCAGGTCTGAGCCACTCAATTTAGGAAGGCTGTTGAGGTGCTAGAGCATGTTCAAAGAAGGGCAGTGAGGCTGGTAAAGGGTCTGGAGTGCATGTCCTATGAGGAGTGGCTCACAGAACTGTGGCTGTTTAGCCTGTAGAAAAGGAGGCTCAGGAGTGACCTCATCACTCTCTACAACCACCTGAAAGGAGTTGTAGCCAGGTGGGGGTCAGCCTCTTCTCCCAGGCAACCAGTGACAGGATAAGAGGACCTAGTCTTAAGCTGCCCCAAGGGAGGTTTAGGTTGGACATTAGGAAGAAATTCTTCACAGAAAGGCTGATTAGATATTGGAATGGACTGCCCAGGGAGACAGTGGAGTCACTGTTCTTGGGAGTGTTTAAGGAAAAATTGGATGTTTCACTTAGTGCCATGATCTAATTGACAAGGTGGTGTTTGGTCATATGTTGGATTTGATCTCAGAGGTCTTTTCCAATCTAATTGATTCTTTGATTCTGTGAACAGTGGTGCCCTGTCCCGTGCCCCTGAATGGAAGACAAGCCTTGTCCATTCACCACTTCAAAACTGAGTACTCTGGGCCAGCTACCTACAGCCAACTACATCTATCACAGTTGACAGGATGTTTCCCCACTGATTTTGGCAGTGTGAACTCAGGGTTATTATGCAGCAAACATACACTTATGGAAAGTAAAGTAAAATTTGCTAGCAGCACTGCTAAGTCAATCACCACCTGCCAAATGTTTTTTCTTTCTGTTTGTTACGGTAAATTAATTATCATTTCAAACAGCTAGAATTTTTTTTTCTCTGAATTCTTGTTCACATAATGTGCTTGATCTCTTCTTGCAAGCTGGAGCATGCTAGGAAAAGAATTACTTTGGTTTTTTACTAGAATATAAATGCAGTAGTACAATGTGCAGAAAATAATTTGTAAAACTCCTTGGGGGAGCTCTGTAGACTGGTTCCCAAAGATAATAGAAGTATTAATATTTTCATCTTAGATATCAAAGATTTGGGCTGACCTATGGGCTACTCATTAGTCACAAAAAAAGTCTTTTTTTTTTTTTATACATAGGTATGTATCTGTATAGTTTTAAAATAAAGTTTTCATTGCTGGTGAAGCAAGGAGAACCAGACTAGTAGCCCTGAGGGCTGCAGTCTCCTGCTGATGCACAGGACAGGTGACAGCAGTCAGTCCTGTGACAGGACAGGAGACAGCCAAAGGAGCCCGATTCAGAGACAAGGCAACAGTTTGTTGATCACCCTATGAGTTGAGTAAGTACACCATAACGAACATACAGCTAGCTTGGAAACAGTATTCAGTAGAGTGACACTGTTGTCTCAAGGTACAGTTCGATCGTTCCTGCTTGAGAATTATATCCTTAGCTCTTAAATACCTAGCTGAATAGTATGTGTTTTCCAGAGGTCTTATTAACTGAGGTCGTCTTGCTCTTCTGAGAGAGTTTTTACCCTCCTGCATTACTCCAATGCCAGCAAACAACCCTTGAAATCCAGAATAAAATTCACATTCATCATTTCGTCTGTGGATTTTCAAGTTTGAGTTTAAGACAGTGACATTAGCATCCTGAAAAGCAGCATAATTGCACAGGAGGTGGAGAGCCAGCTTTAGATCTGCTCAGAAGCTCATTTCAGAAGCCCAGGTCTCCTGGAGTGCTAGCCAGGGGAATTGGAGGGGGTTGCTGTATTATTACTTTCCCTAGACTGGATAGAAAATTGCACCTATCTTGTCACCAATGCAAAATTCTCCCCAGCTCCCTGGGGAAATATAATTCTGTTTGTGTTTAAGGGAAGAAATATCTGAGGGCAAAGTTGTAAATTGTTGCCTATGACTTTGGCCTTCTAGCTGAGCTTCCTCACCAGGATGTAATTGCCCTGTGTTTGATGTACTCTTTAAGACTTCATCAAGGGGAATGAAGTATTTCCTATACGCTGTGAACCACACTTGATATGGGACTGACTGTCTAGCTCTTGTAACCTATGCTGGATTAGGCTCACTGGAGATACTCAAGAACCATCTGGATGCAATCCTGTGCTCTAGGACAATCCTGCTTGAGGAAAGAAGTTGAACCAGATGACCCCTGTGGTGTTCCCTTCCAACCTTATCCATTCTGTGATCCTGTGATTCTGGGACCTTTCATGCTCTTTCTAAAACTAAACACATTTAAAGGTGTCTAAAAGGGAGCTCTTCAGCCATTTAGCACATTACATAAGTAGGAATGTGAAGTGTCATTGGTTACTTCATGTTTTCTAGAGAGTGTCTACAGATTTTCATTTTGCAGCTATTGCAATTACACTAATTATACAGATAAATACACCCTGCACTAGTATACAGATTTATTTTTGTTTGAAGAATGCACATACGAATGGGATGTTTTCAATACAAATTAAGCCATTTTGAACTATTTAAGTTAATTTACATAATAGACCTTGCCTATGAAGCTTAGTATTTTGGTCTTGTTTATAAACAAGGATATCTTGGAGTACACTCATTACTCCCATGAAGCCTCCCTGCTGCAAAGAGGAAGTGAAGTTTTGTTTGTTTAGATTTTTAAAAAGTTTACAATTAAATTTAAGCCCAAACAAAGTATCTATAGACATATTTGAGTGGAAATGCTCTTCAGATCCCCTTTTTTCTCCTCCCAGATAATGAAGTCAATGAATATCAAATATTTCTAAAGTTTGTTGCACTGGTTGGTATTCTTGTCTCCAAACAGCCTAGGAGAATGGACACAAATTACAATCCAAGTGGCTCCCTCCCTCTCCTCTAGCTTCCAGAAACAGGGTAGCGTACCCCAAGTTGCAATCAGAGAAGTCTGCTGAACTTAGCAGGAGAGAAGGAAGGACTTCACAGTAGTATCCTCTTGCTTCCTTTTGTGCTTGACCTTCAAAATATCCACCTCGCTTCCAAGAATGGGAGGAGGGGAGCAGCAAAAGGAGTGTGCAAAGATCACAGAGAGGGACTAGATTGAGGCTGCAAAGAAGCAGGATGAGCAAGTGATTAGCAGTGGGCTGTGATTCCACCAACTGGTCATCTGAAACGGACTGGCATTTCTCTCCAACAGAGCCTACATTGAATGATTAATAATCATGTCACAGACACAGCGGTTACAAAAACCAAACCACAAACAAAAGCAAACACCCCCCTCTCCAAGTTAAAATCATGATGACTGTGATTAGAAAGGTTTCTTCAGCATTGGCTATATTAAGACAAGCTACCATGCTTAAATTTCTTTCTTTATTTAATTGGTACCAAAAATTCTCTTTGTAGATGTGATAGTTAAACCCTCTCATGAGTTCTCTAGCCTAGGTCTGAATGAGAGCTACTGTCAGTATATTTTTTTTGATCTTTGATGTCATTTGGATCCAAAGGTTTTGGTTTCCTTGATCAAGATTCAACCATACGTAGATAAATACGTAGCCCCAGGCTTGCCTTTCCATTCATATTCCATGTTTGTTTAAGGTTATAACTCATTTTATTTCTTCTCCTTATGCTTGTAATTGCTAATGCATATCTACAGTAATTTTCTAAAACATGTCCTTGTGTGATCCAAGCTTACTTCCGTGTCCTCTAGCAACACTGCCTTTCCTTTTTTGTTTTTCTTCATGCATTCTTATTTTTCCTTCTTCTTTTAAGTACACTCAAGCATTTTTTTTTCCAGTAGTTTCGGATTCAAAACTCTCACACTGGGAATCCTTGCACTTCCGCATCTTCTTCCATCACATTTGTTTTGTATTTTACATCTTCTGGAAACTGCTATGTATTTCCTGGCTGGTTCATTTTTGTATTTTATGAGATTGCTCTCTAACCCTCTGCAAAGAGAGCTGTCCTCATCTTCCTCACCCTCTGCTACTGAAACAAAAATCCCCACAATTTTTTTGATGCAGGTAAGGTTTCAGGCTCCCTGTAACCCATTTCTTCTGGAATGCCAGTGACAGACCTCTAAATTTTAGTGCTTTCCAGTACATTGAGAGGATTCTGGGATATGAACAATTGACTATTATTTTAATATACAAACATGACAGTATGTTAGTACAATTGGTTGTATTTGTATTTCTTCCCAAACATCCTTTTGCATCTCAATATGTCTTTTAGAGCATAAACTGTACAGAATGAAGACTGTATTCATGTCTGTTCTCTGCAGTAGCTACCAAATACAGCCCAACCTAAACATTCATGTGCTGTGTTTAACAGTACTATTTAATAATAATAAAGGGAAAGTTTTTGCAACACTAAATACAATTTCAGTTTACCATTACTGCTTGCTATTGTTTTGCCTCCCTGTTTTGTGGGGGTTTTTTTCTGCCTATTGCCATTTAAAACACACTGACTGTGGGGACGGATGTTAGCATGCAAATTCAAGAGGAAAGTCACTTGCTCTGTTTAACATTATGAAATGATGCTTTAAAAATTATCTCCTTCAATGCTAATTTTACCTTGTGATGAAAGTTAGGCTTTAAATCTGTAAAATGCACTGGGAAGGAACTAGCCACTAAGTAGCCTGGAAAAGCTGTCTTCTTTGCCTCAGAATAATTTCATGACCTGCCTCTCAAAGCCAGGTCTGTTTAGTTACCAGAACACCTAGAAACACAGGAGAGTGCTGCAGAAACGGGCCAGTGGTTTAGCTGAGGATGAGCTGCAGGAACTCCTGAAGCTGGAGGGAACTTGAAGAAAAGGTAGTGACCTTTTAGTTCACTAACATTTTTAGGCCTGTATACATGTAGGAGCAGAGAAACTACTGTTCCAAGATTCTGCTGAAATATGACAACTGAGTCTAAAAGATTTACAAGACAAAATTGGTAAATAATGTGTGACATGCTAGGGAACACTCTGTGGAGGGCTTTACAAGGTATGTGGTAACAGTAGTACATTTTTCATTTCCTCCAATATGTATTAATCAGTACATATTCTATATTGATTAATAAGAGAAAGACAATTTCTAAATTCTGCAGAGCAAGGGCGGCAGAATATTGACTAGTAGAAAGCCAAACAAGCTCCTTCCTCCTCCTCACCCTCCGGTAGTATTTATACATAATGGATTTCTTTAAACAGTCCAAATTTTGTGGTTTTGAGAATGAAGCCTCTGTGGACTGTGCCTACTGAACTACTACAAGAAAGAAAGAGTTCAGTATGTATTCAGATAAAGCTGTTGACTTTAGCAAAAAGGCCCTTACTTAAGTCAAAAATAGCAATTGTAGCCCATTCTAATTACATTATGCACACTCCAACAACTGATAGCCATTGACCTGTATGGAACATTTCCAGTTACAAACTGATTAAAACTGCTTCAGGCAATCATTCTGTTTTATGGGGAAGCACTGATGCCTGATGTAATGACCTGACCAATGCTAACTGAATGCAAAGCCCTCTAAGCAGAGTGGTACAAATATAGACAGCCAAAAGGCCATGCACTGTATGCTTATCGGCTGTGAATGCTGAGAGCAGGTTTCACAGCCATGAATAATCCTCAGATGGCTAGTCATGCTCAGCATACATTCCCATGTAGCTGAATGTACAGCAGCTAATTTATTTCTGGGCTGAAGTGAATATGTTTTCAGACACATCTTAGTTTCCTGGCTAGTGCAAGAAGTTATGTTTTATGTCCTATGTGAATTTGGTAAGTGGGTGAAAAGCATCAGTGAAAAGTCATTCTCTCCTCATGCCTGTTGAAGCACTTCACATCTTCCTCCAGTCCTGCGCTAGTCCTGGGTAAAAAAGAGCTAAAACATTGGGGACCCCACTTTCTGGTGTATGTTGGTGTACACAAAAGGTGTGTCTCCTTTCCTGCCAGTAGTCCTTGAGGAGTTTTATGTAAAAATGTAGGTATTTACATAATTAGGATACACATTTCAGGGCCACTAAACATGAGAATGTAACTGTGTTTGACATACTGTAGAGCCCTGAAGGCTTTAGAAACTTAGATTTGCTGTATCTGAATAATGTAGTTGTCATAAATTGATGTTACCCTCCCTATATCTACAACTGACAATATAAACCAAAAACTACAATATGTTACATGTCACACACCCAGATGTGAGCATTTGTCCAGGTTACTTTGGTTCTTTATAGTCAGTCTTCTATACGACATCAAGGTGATGCGTGACTTGCCCCGTACCAAAGCTGACATGAATGGTTAGAATTACTGCATTTCTGAAATATCCTTTTAATTCTCTCAATTGTATTCAAGATGATGAAGATACTAAAATTCAGACTTTTGATGCTTCCTGTGATGCATTGCTAACCAACTTTTTCCAGATTATTTTCTTATCAAATTAGAGAAAAAAAAAGAGTAAGGATAACAAATCTATTAAAATCTATTAAAAATAGACCTATAATGAGGAATTATCCCTTTTTAGTGTTTTATATTAATAAAATGAAAAATTTTTGCTTGAAATTTCCAGACACTAATTATTATTCTTAAGAAAGAGAAAATTGTTAGGAATGGTCATGTTTTGGTGAGTGTTTCAAAATCCAGCAAAGGTAAGTGAGAAGGAGGCAGACAAGCATAGCAGTAAACAATGATGAAGAGTCTGATGTTTGCAGTTCAATAGTTTCCATGTTTCCAAGTTCAATATAAGTCAGATCAATTCCCTTAGTTCACTAATCCTTTCAAACCACTTACATTAAAGGTTGCTGCTGCTGATGGTCACAAAAGCAGGAAAGCAAGGCAAAGGTGTGTATGGCAGGAGAGGAAAATCTAAGGAATTTCAGAGCTGTTGTAAAGTAGAAAAAGTTACTTTCTCTCTCTGTTTTCTGTAATATCCTCATCTGTCTTCCTTTACTTGACCATACCAGCTCTGGTTTTATTTAGGTTAAAGGAGCATGTAGACATTTGGTTGTAGAGTCTAATGGATGGTAAAGTCCCAAGGTAAACAAATGGAGGAATTTAAGCCTGCACAGAGGTTTTGGAATGGAACAGTGTCCGTTTCCCATGCTTGTTCAATCAAAACAGATGCAAAGTGGCATGTCACATAAACTCTTTCAGTTTGCTCTTTTTTTTTCCTCTTTTTTTTTTTTCCCCTTTTTTTTTTTTATTTTTTCTCTGCAAGAGGGTTCTGGCCTGTTGCTATAACAACTCCATAGCATCATCAAAGTACCAGAGACAAACAGCTAACTGACCACAAAGCCTCAGTTTATCATCTTTCCCTGTGCTCTGTGTATTCTTTCAACACTCATTTTATGTAACATGCACCAAGGATTCACATGGATCTCCACACAAATTGAAGTTTCCACTGGAGAGTACTCAGCATAACTGTACATCCTTTGCAGCTTTTGCGTTGCTAGTTGCTGGCTATTAGAGGGAAGGTGTTTGGCATGTGTTTTTAAACAAATGAAATTAACAGCATATATTTGCACTGGGAAATTTAATTATTATGTAAATTGTTCTAAATTTGTTTCTTCTATATCTGAAGTTATCTAAGCAATACCTAATCTGTCCTTAATTAAATCCACAAATAAGAGAGAATGAGCTGCAGGATTATGCAAGACTCATGCTTAGAACTTAGTACGACTGTGTCATTGGAAAACAACCAATGAAGTAACATTTCCATGGCTAGCATGAAAGTGGTACATCTTTTTCCTTGGAGAATCTATTTCAGATGCCATAGGTACTATATTTCACTGCAGCAACTGTGAGATGAAGAAGACTGAGCTTTTCAGAATTACAGAATTCAGAATTACTTTCCTTCTGTCTTGTACTGAGAGTAGTTCATAGTCTATCTTTCTGCTTCTTTTATTGTGATTGTATTTAAAATGTTGGAAATTGGTGGTGGTGTTAGCTGATGTCTTATTGACATCCTTTCTAATGGATAGTTTATAACTGATTCGATTAATCCTGGTTGGAAATAGAAAATATGTAACTTGTTGGTGTAGATGCTGCCGTGGGCTATGTCCCATATATTTTGGTACTGGAACAGAGAAATAGGCAGAGCAAGACCTCTGTGGCTCTTGCTCTCCCACACAGGTACGAGTGGGGAAGAGATTGTGTATGGAAGTCCAGTTCTAGCCTTCCCAGGCATCTGGCTCACAGAGCACAGGAGAAGGAGCAAGAAGCAGATGTGTACAGTAGATCCCTTGCTGCTGAGACTCACTGTTCTCTTCACTTGGAGGTGATATGTAGGGATGTTTTCTGAGACTGAAACAACTACCTTATGTACAGAACATAAAAAACGGCAAAGCATGGCTCTGAAGTACCATCTTGACATTTCCAAAATGTTGGTATTTATTGGTTCTGTTGCTAAATTTTTAATAAAAATCTTTAATTCTGACGTCTTTATTTTCACAAGTGACCTATATTTTCTCATGTTTTTCTGAACTAAGAGGTACTGTATTAAGCTCTGAGTTTTGAAGAAAAAGGAAATAGGAAGAAAGGGCAAAACTATCACCCATTTAGCATGGCTAATCCAAGCAGAAAAATGTTCACTTAGAATTTTACAGTTTTCTAATTATCTCTATAAATCATGTCTGTGTAAACAAATCAAAGTTTTTACTTAAAAGCATATTGTTTCTGATCATATACTTTGCACACTTCTATCAAAATGAAGTCCTGTAGCTGTACTGATTTTGCCTTATGTCCCAGCTGAAGTAGCTGACCACAAAGAAATTACATTACACTTCTCAGTTAATGTTTAAAACATAGAAAGTTCTGCCTCCAGGTTTGTTTGCATTTGCTTGTTTGGTTGATTTGGTTTTCCCTGATACTGTTTATGATTGGGTCATGAACACTGACATGCATTTGTCTCTGATTTGCCTGAAGACTTGAGTTTGATCTACAGATGCTTGAAAAAGTCTATCTGGCATCAGTACAGCAAGCCTTCTGATGTTAACCTCTTTTCCTAGGGAGGTAAAATTGCATGCTCTGCTGGTATTTATGCTGGTCTTGGTTTTCTTTGTGTGTTTGAAAACATAGGTACAATTCAGATTCAATTTCTTGAATTTCTGTCCCTGTCTGTAGATGTAGATGCTCTGATGCAACCCCTGCCAGCTGCGTTTTTTTTTTTTTTTTTTTTTGGCAATGTTCCAGATGGGTGTTCTGCCAACCCATTCTGTGCTCTGCAGACAGCCTGGGAACCCTGTGCAAGGGGGCAGAAGCACAGGAATGGTCAGGCATGTGTATGACTTATCCTTGGGGGTTCTTTCAGGACTGCCCTGCACTCTGACATATACACTTCATGCATAGTTCCTTTCCAGATAAAGCAACTTGCTCTAAGTCCTTGGTCTCTCCAGAGAACCAGTAAAAGCTCCCCTTACCTGTGTCAAGCATAGTTAGTGTTGTACAGCAGCAGCTATACTGTTGCTGCACCAAACCAGGCAGTGTTATTTTCAGCCTACATCCGCAGGACTTGAATAACTTGGAATCTTTTAAGCATTCCTACTGGAATTTCTGATTTCTTTGGCTACAACAGCCTGAATCATGCTGAAGCTCCTCCCTTCCTTCCCACCTTCCCTTTCCCCATCTTTGAATCTCTTGGCAGCTACCAGAAGAGATCAACTCTTCTGAGAACCTGTTGCAAGCCAAAGTCTTTTGGAAGGTCTGTACTACAGATTTGCTTGGGACTTCTTTCGTGCTTGTCTTCTGTAGTAGAGACATATCCTTGCAGCGCATTTATCTTGCGCAGGTTTCCCCAGAAAACGTACTCAGGAATGCCAGGAGAGTCTTCTCCCAGTTTCTAAAGGAAACTCCTTTGAAAAACAGGCTTGTTTTTACTTCTTCTCACTAGACTTCTTCAAGTGAATGAATGCAGATGATACATTATGGGTCCTACTTTGTGCCAAAACTAAATTATATTGCCTTTTTGAAATCTCTAAAGTTCGATCAACAGTTCTTCAATAATTATTGTAAAAAACTATTTTATGAAAAGTTTCCTTAGTTGGACAACAATTTGTATGGAATATGATTGTGTACTTCTGTTTAAAAGCTTGTCTCTTCCAGTTCTTTTGCTCTCCATCCAATATTTCTTACCTTGAGTTCTAATGACTGTAAAATAAGTGATGTCTGACAGATACATTTCTGCTATTCATTTGCTTAATTAATTTGATGTAGAACTAATGGGAATGACTGAATCTTTTCCTGCTGTTCTTGTTGACTCTGCTTTGTAAGTTTTCAAAGATTACTTCTGTACACAGGACATGAACAGAATATAAAGACCCCTGTATTCTCGAGATATACATACGTTTACTTGAATACTCAAACTTATACCTTTTATTGTTTTAGGTCATAAAATAGCTAGCAACTCTAATATTAGTATAATTAAGTTATATTTTTATTCCTCCTTGTACTTGGAAAAAGCTAGAGTGCTTGAACCAGAAGCACAAGTGCTAGGCATATAATTCTAGAGGACAAATTCTACAACAGCAAGATAAATTCTTGAATATACTGTTTCTAGCTGGTCATTTCCTGTACATATAGAGATATTGGGAACTGATATATCTACTTACTCAAAGTGAAAATCCTGCCCTCTTTGAAGGCTTTGGCAATGAGCCATTCAGGAAAGTGAGTATTTACCCTATCAATGCATATATTTTCAAACATTGTTTGTCTGAAGGTGTTTACAGATTTGAGAGCTGAAATTGCAATTCTGGTAATCTACTCTGAGGATGTCTGGGTGGAAAAGTTGGCAATGAACGTCAGAGAGAGGGGCTGAAAAGGAGTTGAATCAGTTAAATATTTGTTGCCATCTTATATGTCATTTCTCTTTTGAGTCATTTATAAAGAAAAAAGGAAACAGCATGGGACTTCTTCTGTGACTAAATTAACAAAATAGAACAGAAAGTGGGAGAATTTATGCAGGAGGCATGAAATTTGTTTAAAATCAGTATGTTTGGGCCATACTTTTGTCTGCTACTTCTGACTTGTTCAGCTATTCCAGTCTAATGTCTTTGCAACTTTTGATCATCTCTTTTCTTTGTTTGTTTGTTTGGTTGGTCAGTTGGTTTGTTTGGTTGTTTATCTTTGTCAATTTTGTAGTAGGGAGGGTTGGAGTCCTTGGCTCAATGACAGGTAGCCAGTGTTCCTTTGGGTGTTGCAATTATTCTGTCTGGTATCCAGGTACAGTCCCAGGAAGGGAATGGATCGTCTGGTAGTAACCTGGTGTTCCATTTGCAGTCTTGTGCAGAAATTTTAGGTATCCAAGAAGAATAGGTTTGTATGTCTTAGTAAATCAGCCCTGCCCCTGAGTGTTAAAGGGACATGTGAATCAGCTTCCAGGTGAGCTGAAGGCATTACTGTAGGGTGTTGTGAAGCACAGGCCTAGATAACACCAAGATCTCACAGAGCCACCAGAGTGCAGAAATGCAGTAGGTTCCAGGAAGATGAATTTTAGTGTCAGAGATCCATTCATCTCTCTATATTTATACCTATTGTAATAAATTTCTTGGCAGACAGGTTTTTTCCCCCACATTATGCCTCTAATATGGAAATACTTGCTTGGCTTTGTGATTACTAAGTCCTTCAGATCAAGGTTTAATTTCTCTGCGGAAATAACAATAAAGCTAGGTTGGGCTTAGGGTCTGATTTTGAGTCAATTTTTTTTTGTAATGTTAATTATTTTTTAGCTGAAAAGCAACCCAGTGGAAAAGGACCTGTGGCTTCTGGTTGACAGCTGGCTGAACGTGAGCCAGCAATGTGCTCAGGTGGCCAGGAAGCCCAGTGGCATACTGGCTTGTATCAGGAATAATGTGGCCAGCAGGGCAGTGATCATTCCTCTGTACTCAGCACTGTTGAGGCCACACCTCAGGTGCCGTGTCCAGTTCTGGGCCTCTCAATTTAGGAGTGAAATTGAGGTGCTGGAGCATGTCCAGAGATGGGTAACAGTATTGTTGAAGGGTCTAGAGAGTAAGTCATGTGAGGAGCAGCTGAGGGAGCTGGGGCTGTTTAACCTGGAGAAGAGGAGGCCCAGGGGAGAGCTTATTGCTCTCTACAACCACCTGAAAGGAGATTGTAGCCAAGTGGGGGTCAGCCTCTTCTCTCAGGCAGCTGAGGACATAACCTCAGGATGCACCAAGGGAGGTTCAGGTCGGACATCAGGAAGAATTTCTTTACAGAAGGGCTTGTTAAGTATTGGAATGGGCTGCCCAGGGAGGTGATGGAGTCGCAATCTCTGGAGGTGTTCAAGAAACAACAGGATGTGACACTTAGTGTTGTGATCTGGGTGATCACAAATGGTTGGACTTGATCTTGGAGGTCTTTTCCAACCTAAAAGATTCTGTGATCCTTGTTTGTTCACTTACCCACTTTTTCCCTGCAGTAAATAAAAACAAATGGACAAACAAACAAAAAAAAGAGTTTCTCATAAATATTAAATTAGAGCTTTAGATAGTCTAACAAAATTAAGCTAATGCTCATAAGTATAAATGATTTATTTACAACTTTGGGATTGGAATTTAGAGTGGAGTGTATATGTAAGATGACAGCCACACACCAATGCTTGTCCAGTAGTCTTTGAGTCTGTCTGGCAAGTACAACTGCCAAAAGCAATTCTAGTGGAAGTGGGTGTGTTATTTCTTGTTTTATTTCTACAACAAAATGTGTTGTGAAATATTTATAGAAACATAATGCCGTACTTGAAGAAGTTAGTTATCTGTTTATTTTTTTGAGTGGTAAGTAGACAATCCTTCCTGTTAAACAACATTTAGAGTCACCAGGAAAGTGAAATATAAAGCTTTTTCTAAGGCTATTATAAACAAATATCAACTCTTCAGCTCTAGAAATGTAAGGAGGGGCTGAAATGGACAAGATTTGCTTGTAATTACGTGATGAAAATTTGAATAGCAAATCAAAAACTGCATTTGCAATAGACATTTGATTCAGATTCTATAGTATTTAGTTAGGAGATGACTATTTCAAGCCTAGTTAGTCCAAGCTGAGTAACTTGCCTGTGAAATCTGCATTGGGGTTCATATGAGGCAGCTAAATTTTCAGTGCATTTGTCCTAGGTTGCGTATTCATTCAATGGAAAGGGAAATGCCCCTCCAGAGGCTTCATCTTGCCTAAGATCTAAATATCTTTCTCCACAGGCCTGCGGCAATTACGTATCTCACTCATGTAAGTGCTTAAAATACAGCAGGAGGAACCTGGGCCTAAGGACTTAATGGTCTCTGAAGAACTAATAGCTGGTTTTTTTTTCTTGTACCTGTCATTCATGAAAAAGAAAATGTGGTCATCATATAACCTCTATCTAGAATCAGTGTTCCTAAAACAAAATACAAGTTTGGCTTTCTTTGAGATGTTTGTTATAGAGTGTACTATTTCTTTCCTTGGAAGCTTTCACCTCTTTCATGTGCAGCAATATGTGGTATTGTTGGCTGTGAAGGAGTTTTTCAGTGATCACAAGTGTTCGGAATATGGAAGCTGTAACTGAAATATGCAATCACATCTTTCTGCTGAGAAATAGTCATGTGCATCTCTGCTCAGGAGGGGTCCAGGGCTGGAGAATTAAAAATGGGATAGACTAGCGCTAAAATACAGACTATCCTGGGTAAGCTTCTCAAGGGGTACCATTTCTGTTGTCATCCAACATTAAGTTGAGTTTCTTTTCATTGCCTTCACTGCATGATGTCTCAAATGATGACCTTTGTTATATTTTTATAAGAAAAAAATTAGAAGGGGAGAAGTGGAATAAGGAGAGGTGATGTTAGGGAAGGGGAGGGGAAGGACGATAGAGAGGAAAACAACAAGTGTAAAGGAAAAGAAGCAATGGCTTGGAGTGGGGAATTTTGAGTTATTATGAAGTAGTCAGTGAGCTACTAGAAGGTTTAGAAAATGGTGTTTTCATCTGAAGTTGGCAAACATTTAGTCTTCTTATGTCAAAGTACCTAGTAGAGTGAAAATGTTCTTTTTTGTAAAAGATGTGAAGTGGGTTACTGTATTGCAAGATCAGAGACTGGTGTTTGAGTGCCAGATTCTCAGAGCTCTGAAACAGCAAAACCTTGAGCACTAAATGAGTATATTATACGTAACACACTGAAAGACACTATATTGTGGAGTAGAATTAAAGAACAACTGAAAAAATCCTAAGATATCCTTGTAAAATAAATACCGTTTGTTTTGTTCATGCAAGGAAAAAAACATAATCTTATCTAATTTCTAAGTTAATTTATCTCATAATCAATATTTACATTCCTAGATTTGGACAGGCTTTTCTATATTTGTAATATTTGTATTTCAGAACAAATGTTTTTCCATGACTACCTTATAGATTTCAGGGAAAAAAACTGTTTAGTTTTTATGTATATATTCTTTCAAGCAATGTGTGCATACAAACATCAGAGCACCAATGCAAGGATTATAGATCTAGCTGAATATATCTTAAATTCTTACAGAGTATAAGTAAGTGATGTCTGTTGGGTAGAATTGTCATATTTTCATTTCTAATTTGTTATGCTGTCTCTTTATTAAGGTAAAAAAGAGACTTAAATATCCTACTGGTCATTGCCACTGATTTTCCATCTTATTTATATATGTTGTCATTTGTTTTGTGAAAAACAAAGGAAGAGCTTGTACTGGTATCAGTAATAAGCGGTTTACATAACTTACTACTAGTCTCACTATTCTTGTCACATCAGCATTGTATACCAGGAAAATGCATTTTGGTTTACCAAAGTTATTTGGCATTTAGTACTCCTCTTTTTATTCTTGTCCTCTTTTCGATGAGCTCTTGGGCTTTATGTACTGCCAATGAGACCAACATCGGCAAACCAACTGCTGAGAACAGTATGAATATTAAAATGTTATTCTAAGACAATAAAAATGTTCTGAAATGGTTTTATTACAGCTAAAACAGTTTCTTTTCTGAAGACTTTCTGAGTGTTTCCTAAGGCCTGTCAGTCCACAGGCTATCAGAGATGGGTGCAAATATGTGTGGGAGTACAGAAGGAAAAGTACGAAGCGTTTTTGTCGTAGGGAAAACTATTTGGCAGGAACAAACTCTTTGAATTAGTGCCAGCCAGATTATATTGGTAGCAAGAGATCACATAATAGTCCAAAGCTACCAAAGAGGATAGATGCAAAAAAGGAATATGTTTATCTCATGTTTATGGGGATGAAAGTGGTGTGCACTTATATATATCAAATATCCTCAGAAGCATCAGAGTGGCTGCCCATGGAGTTTTGGGTTACTGCTGCACTAAAACTGACATAATGGAAATTTGGCAGACACTCTAGGTTGATTAATGCAATTTTTTTGTTTACCTGTATAAATAAGATTACTTTTTGATCAAGTTTGCTGTAATACTTGTATTGACCTGATTTAATTGAACAAGCAGACAAGCAGATACCAGTTAACAAAGTTGTTAAGTCCTGTTGCATACCTTCATTCTGCGGTTGCTAATACTGCAGATTTATGCTGGTGACAAAGTAAAATGGTGAGCAATAACAAATGCAAATACCTAGTATCTATAGTGCACAATATAAATGGTGTTACTTTTTTTTTAGTAAGAAATACAATAACGTCTGCATGGCAGGCTGACAGCTCTACTGCCCTCAGCTATCAAATACATCTCCCTAGCTTTAGCCAAGATGTATCATTGCTTTTAGACAGCTACTCATTGTGTCAGCTGACATTTTATTGCTTTTTATTTTTTGCAGCCTGAAATGGCAGTCACCTATTCTGAGGAAAAGAGGTGTTTTCACCTGCTATCCCCAGAAAAGGCATTAAGCTGAAGATGCTTGCTATTTCTTAATCAGAAATAGTAGCTTGCTATTTCTTTTTTTAAATTATTTAAGATTTATTAAGATAATACAAGTTTCTATGAGCAGGAAATAAACAAATCTTGGATTTAACCACATACTGTAGTTAGTTTTGGACTGATATTTTGCTGAATTGGAAGCACTGAAATGGTAGCACAGATGTAGGAGTGGTCTGACTCAGCCCCCAAGTTCAATACACAATCAATTGAGAGCTCATTTGTTTATCTTTTTTTTTAAAAAATATATTTATGTATTAAGTAAAACTATCTTTCTGTGTTCTGCATCCATAGGGTGTCAATTACCTCTACCTCATCAGTGGTTTAAGTCTCAAAACTGGAAATGAAAAGTAAAGTTTTTACTAAAAAATTATTTCAGGTATATTAAAATACATTAATATATAAAAAGCCCCTGAGCATGTTTCTTTTCATCTTTTCCATTCATCTGATGCTTCATAATGTGTATTCCAGACAGAATCAATTTAGTAAGTGCTAAAAATGAAATTTGGGTTGTGAATATTAGTTAATTAATCATTGAAATTTCAGCAGCACATGTGGATATTACTGCGCTGAGATTCATGCAGTGTGAAAGCATACAGGATCTTATCTTTTTGGTGAGAAAGGGAAGTAAATGAGTTTGATGTTATTTGGTCCAGCCGTGGTGCTTATTTACAAAGGAAACACACAAAAGCAAGAGTATTCGAAAAGTCCTGTTTTCCTGGTCACACTGTGTGTATAAAAGAGGTACCTCCCTTGTGTTCATAAATAAGTAGGTCATAAGCACTCTATCCAACACCCTGTATGTGGGTCTTTGGCCTTCTGCCAGGACTGCACAAGCACAGGTCTCCTCATTGATAGTACAAGTGACAGCGCAAGCCTGGACCTGTGGAAAGCATTTGACTTTGTTCCACTTGACCTCCTTGTCTCTAAACTGGTAAGACATGCATTTGTGGACGGACCACTCAGTGGGTAAAGGACTGGCAGGATGGTCTCACGCAACTGCTTCATTTCCAAGTGGAGAGCAGTGATGAGTGACATTCCTCAGGGGTCAGTATTGAGACCAGTGCATCATATCCTGGGCTCCATCAAAAGCAGAGTGGCCAGCAGGTAGAGGGAGGTGATTTCCCCCCTCTACTCTGACCCCGTGAGAACCCACCTGGAGTACTGTGTCCAGCTCTGAGGTTGCCAGTACAAGAAAGACATGGAGCTGTTGGAGTGAGTCCGGAGGATGGCCACAAAAATGATCAGAAGGATGGAGCACCTTTCCTATGGAGAGACTGAGAGAGTTGGGACTGTTCAGCCTACAGAAGAGAAGGTTTCAGGGAGACCTTCTAGCAGCCTTCCAGTACCTAAAGGGTGGAGATGGGAGAGGGACTTTGTACAAGGTCGTGCAGTGATATGACAAGGCGGAATGGCTTCAGATTGAAAGAGTGTAGTTTTAGATTAGATATTATGAAGAAATTCTTTCCTATGAGGGTGGTGAGGCACTGGAACAGGTTGTCCAGAGAAATTGGGGATGCCCTATCCCTAGAAGTGGTCAAGGCCAGGCTGGGTGGGGCTTTGAACAACCTGGTCTAGTCAAAGGTGTCCTTGCCCATGGCAGGGGTGTTGGAACTAGGTGATTTTTAAGGTCCCTTCCAACACAAACTATTCTGTGATTCTGTGATTTCATTGGGTTTTGGTCCTTTCTGCCTTTCACATATATCTTTATAAAGATGCTAAACCTCCAACATTTGTATTTTCAAATTGGCTTCGGACACTGGTATGACACGTCACTTTTCTTGCTGAGCTGAATGGTATGTAAGGTGCTGTCCTAGTGTTTCAGCTTTTTCTATTCTTTCAGTGGAAGTCTGGATTCTTTAGTAAAAAGCATAACTGCAAGAATACTGTATCTCCATTTGACTGAAGTACTTAAGGGCTTCTTAAGGAAAGTGCATTAGGGTTTGGGGTTTTTTTCCTCTGGCTTCAGTGAAAACATATTACATAAATATTTCTAATGTCAATATCTATTGCATGTAGTGTCATTCTGTATTCCTTTCATTTATACTGGTTTAAAATCTATCAGCTAGTGACTGTGTCATGTGATGGCACTAGATAATCAAAATATTTGTGGTTTTCATTGCCAAACCAGAGAGAGAGCACAACCCCTCAAGCCAGCCTGCCTGATTTGATTGCAATGGAACATTTGTCTTTCCAAACCTTTAAAAACTTACAGAAAAAGGAAAATAATACTGGACTAAGATTGATGAAGATTTTCTGATTAAAATTTTCTCATACCATCTTCACAGTTAGAGTGATCAGTGAGGGGACAGTGTGTAGACTCCAGAATACTTTTTTTAAAGTATTATGTTTAAAGAGTATGTTTTGAGCAAAGGGTGTCAACTTTTTCCCTACATAAGTAGAATAAAAAAATAAAATGTTCAGTAAAGATGCAACATATGAAGAGTAAAAGAAAAAAATGTTCATTAGTGATGTTATATTCAGGACAGAATTAATTATTTTGAAAGGGAATTTTAAAAATTGCTTAGAAATAGTTTGGCTAATCCAGTTAGTTTGGCTAATCCAACAGTTTGACTAATTTGAAGGAAGTTTTAACATCCTGGGAAAGTTGTGATATGTGTTGTTTCTTAAGGAAATAAATAAGGAAATACAATGACTGCATCAGATTAGTTTGGTTGCAATCTACTGCGATTCATTCCTTGCTAATGCATATTTTAATTACTAGCAGCAGTTATCCTGAGATCCTTTTGAAGGACTGATTTGAAATCTATATAATTCAAAGAAAAGTCTCCAAATTACTAAGTGCCATTTCCCTAATACTGTATGCATAAATATCCAGGTAGTTAGACCTGACTGAACTAGTGAATATCCTTTCTTTATAATGCAACATTAAAACACACAACATTATCAGCCCATGGAAGCTGCCAGAAAGAGTGGGATCAGTAGCCGAAGTTACCTTTTTTTACATGTGTGTAGGTCTTCGAACAAAATGCAGAATGCTTTTGGTTGAACTTCAGAAGTCTTTTAGCTTTCCCCTTCTGTCTGTTGAATTTATGGGCCTGGTAAACCTGAGTCCATGTGGCTCAGATCATATGTAAAAACCTAAGCATATCGTTAAAAGGATTAGTTTTTAGGTGGCTTCAATGATCTGTGTTTTTCAGAGGAAGGGAGTTATATTTACTAACTGTGTGATTAAGAGAGGTTTAGATTAGTGAGATCTAAAATGGTTGCATCCAACAGTGAATAAACACAGCTGATGGAAAGAAAAATGTCAAAAGCCAGCAAATAGCAGCCGGGAAAATTCCTATGACCAGCCTTGCAGAATTGCATGACTGCTTGTTATTCACAGCACTCGTAGAAGGAAGAGAAATATTAAAACCCATTCACATAAATACAAGTACTGGCTTGTGGAAAAAGATTGATTCCAACACCTTAAAATGTTCTATTTCAGTTTCTGCACTATTACATCTGTGTGAATTCAGACCAAATCCACAGCAGAAAAATAAGGAGGAATCTATTGTTCTGGTCTGATAATACTGTAACAAAGGTAATCTAAAAAGCACATAGTGGCAGAAACGAGTATGGGGGAATACATTTAGAGGAAGAAATATGATTTCCATGGAAGGAGGAATGCATTTAAAAGCATGGACCAAATCAGATATACTAAGAAACAAAAGTATGTCAAAAAGGATAAAGCTCCAGTAACATAGACCATATAACAGATGACTGTAGGTTGAATACTAAGAAGAAAAATCAATAAATGAAGAATTTGCCTGAGCAGAAACTCAATTTATAGAAGGAGAAAGAAATATCTAGCAGGCAGAAACTGACAGAAAAGGCCAGTGTTTGCCCTGAAAGGAGGGAAGCATATATGTTTAATTCTGGGTTGTACTTAGTCTTGCATCATAGCATTCTACGTGAATCATGATTTTATTCTTTACTGGGTGGAATGAACAACTCCTTTACAGGAGAACAACCCCATCAGAACCTGTAGGGTTCTAATTGCATCACATTAGCTGAATCTGGCCCACTATCTGTAAACTGTCTATTTGAGCTCAGTCCAGAATCTGAATCACACAACAGAAATATTTTAAAACACACACATTTTCTACTATGACTGTGTTTTAGAGAATGCTTGTCTGGGCAGGAACATGCCATAGGTCAGCATTAAAGCTGGGAATATGCTTTCATCCTGTCTTAAGTACAAGAGTAACTGTATTTACATGTAAGCTGCACACTACCACTGTTTTTCCAGGTTTTCATCAATGCTTTCTCCCTTTAATGTTTCCTTTCAGTCAAAAGTGAACACAACACTTGAATGCAAGAATAAGCACATTTTTAAAAAACCATCATGCTAACATGATGATGTAGAAACAGTCTAAAAGAAGAAACTGCTTATACCTGGGCTGTAACTTACACCCTGCTTTTACCAAGAGTCAAAGTGCCAAAGAAGAGCATCACCCCTGCTTTGTGTCTTCTTTTTTCATCAGCCTCTCATCGTCTCTTCCCTGTGCATCAGTCACACTTGGATCCTGACACTGGGGCATCAGTCTACTCCTGGGAAACTCCAAAGTCCAAATCACAAGAGCACAGCTCCTATTTCCTGACTTATCATGTTGCTCAAACTGCACCCTTAAACTGGGCTCTTGTCACCCTTGCTCATCCTCCTGGGCCTTTGTGTCACTTTTTGGTGAGACAGCCAATCAGCCTGATGGCATTTGGCATCTCCACAGGCTGCAGAGGTGAAGCTTGTCACTGTCATCCCAGTATCAGTAGCACATGGTTTCACTGGTCTTGAGGTGTATGTTTTGCTCTGTGTGTGCAGTGTGAAGTACACACCTGAATAGAATTGCTATATGTAAGCAGCTTTGTGGCTTTAGCCTAAAGTATGCCTGGACAAGTCCCACAGTTTCAAGTTTAGTTCAGATTTTCTGGTTTTAACACTATAGATCACCTAAAATAAACAACTTGAATCTCTCATTAGTGACAATCAATGACAGCAACCAACGAATCAGATCAACATTAATTAGGCAACTGATGCTTCTAAATATCTTTAATGCTTTTTTCCCCAATAAATTAGAAAAAATCTGATTAATTTATTCTAATTAATTCCCACTAAATTTTGAACAATTTATTTGTAGGGAGCCTTGGTAAGGAGTTTAAGATCTTAAGTAATTTAGGAGTCTACATCCTAGGTGACCCTTTAAAAAAAAAAAAAAAGATGTGTTGCTTATTTTTTATATAAGTTGGAGTTCTTTTAGGACTTTCTGTGAAATGCTAAATGATGAACTTTGGTTGGGTGGTTCTTGAGGCAGTCAATTGTACACTGTCTTGGATTACATCTGAACATTGAGTGTTTCCTTCCTTGGATCAAAGTAAACAAAGTAGATGCATCCTGACAGTGTGTTTTGCTAAGCTCTAGATGCACATCATCTCTCCATCTCCTGTTACTCAGCCTGAAAGAAAACAGTGTGTGTAGTGCAGGAATAGAGTAACAGTACACTCCATTTTTCATGTCACTGAGCTAAACAAGGCAGTGTTTCATTCAGAAGACAGGTTCTCTCTTCCCTTGGGCTTTCATTAGCCCTTTGCTGCACCTTTTCCAGTTGAAGCTTTTGAGAAAGGGTGCCCAGAACTTATCAGTGTATTTTAGGGACATTTTAACTGATAACTTGTGCAGCAGCACTTCTACTTCCATCACCAGCTGCGTGCTAGGATAACAATAGCATTTTTCACATATCCATTTCACTGTTACTCCTAGTGCTCTTGTAACTACCCAAAATACCCAGCTTCATCATCTATGATTTCTACCAGCTGATCAGCTACTGTTGTTTTCAGTCCCTGGGTACACGACGTTTCTCTTCTATGTTCACCGATTTCAAATAGTTTCATTCCCTTAACTCAGTAGGAGTAGCTGGAGTGTGTCCGGAACATATGACAGTCAGATTCCAACCTTGTGAAAGGCAGGGACTAATTTTCCACAGTTTTCAATATAATTCGCCTTTGTCTTTACTGGAAAATCCAAATAAACTGCATTTAGTAGACCTTTGAAGACACTCCTGCAAAGAAATGTCAGTTGATTTTGAAAACACCAAGTATGTAAAAGAAATACTTCTTCTCAAAAAAAAGAAATATTACCTAGTAATATTTTTAAAATATTTTCTAATTAATTTAGCCTTCTAGAATTCATAGTCTCATGTAAAGGTTTTGAAATAATAGTTCCAAGAAGCGACCCTTCTTGTTTTTCAGATGCTTGTGAATGATCCACAAATTACATTGTTTGTAATGGTAATGTTAACCATAACCCAGTACCTTTTTAAAGCCTAGGTAGAGGAGCTGTGTTACTGAAAAGGTGAGTTAGTGTGACAAGAAGACACTGTGTGTCTCTCATGTACAGTAGCACAGAACCAGGATTTAAAGTCTGCATACCTGCACATACAAAAGCATGCGTAATCTGTGATAGGAAAGATAAATTCTTTAAATTTTTATTCAGTCATTATATTATCAGGGACCCACTTTCTGAATCCATTTGCAATATGTCCACCATGTCATGCTATTGTAATAAGAAAACATATAACAATAGTTCAAACAAAGGCCTTTTCCTAAGCACAGAATAAATCACTCCGCTGTGGAACAGTCTGAATTCAAAGAAAGTCAATTCTTTTATTAGTGTAAATACATTTGTTACAGTTAGTTGTAAAAGGTAATAAATCAACCATGTTTTTCAAATGCATTAATTTCCATCATTAGGGCTAGATTTCTAAGATCTCTTTTCTAAATATAGCATCAGGTGCTCTAACGTGCCCAGAATCCAGCAGCTCCTACTCTGAATGCTGGGTTTGAGACCATGGAGAAAAGCTGGCCATATAAGAATGAATTCTTTGTGAGATGAACCAAACATGGAAGAGACAATGTAAAACTAGGTTATATCACACATACATTTATTTTCTGGGCTTGAGACAGGGTCTACTTTTTGGTTTATATGTCTGTTTTTTATTGCTTTATATAATTAACGATTTGGTCATTCTGTTTCTGCTAGTCTCTGATAACTGTGATTCTAATTCAAAGAAGGTACAAACTTACTATAGTAGTCACAAAAAGGACTCAATTGTAGAATACTAAAACTATCTGCATAAATAGGAACAGAATCAAATTTGACTATAGTACACTATGGTGGATGAATGTTTCTCCACTTATCTATATTGTCATGAAATATGGTTTTAGATACATCTTTCTCATCTAGCAGAATCTGAACTATTTACAGGTTTTGTATCATGTAGAAAGTTTGATAATTGGTATAAGCACAATAATTTTGTCTGCATTTTGTGGATAAACCTGGATGTGAAACAAACATTCTTACAATTTAAACTGCTAAAAGAATTTAGCTGTGGTTTGAATAGATATTTTAAAGTCAAATATTTCTGTCTACTGGCATGATCTGTACTCTATGTATGAGAGGGATAATATGAACAATTTTGTGTTTGGTGTGTATAGTGCAACTTCTTGATTTGAGATTATGTTGCTCTTGCAAGAGTTGTCAGAGTTCAACTTTTCCTGATCATATCACCCTAGAAACCCATTGCATCCTCTTTCTGCCGTACATTTTATAACCCCAAAGATTCCAGACACTCTCTATCGTGCTGTATGGAGAGCAGCCGCCTCACCAGGGACTGGGCAAACAGTAGTCTGTCAGAAACACAGACATCAAGCTGGCAGCTACTCCCTTGCACAGCAACAAACGGCGGTGCATGCCTGCAGGCTTCCAAGGCAGCAGCCAGCTGGGTGGCAGCAATTTGTCCCTGGACACAGCAGCAAGTCCAAGAGCTGTACTGTCAACAAGTGACTCAAAATCCTCGGCTACAGATGTACATGAGGGTGGTGGAGAAGCTGCACAAGGGGCTATGAGTTAAGAAGTCCCAATCTGAAGAGATAGTCATAACTGAGTGGAGAATCATTCTGCAGGGGATTTAGGGTTAAACTTCTGTCACCTGACATAGACCAGAAATCTATGTAGTTGTTGTGTTATGTTAAAAAGGGCAAATGCACCCTCTTAATTGGGGTTTTAAGCAATTTAAAATCTTTCTACATGCAAAAAAACCTTCAAATAAAATGTGAATGGTGTCACAGTTGGAAAATAAGGTCAAGGATATTACTCCTATTAATCAATTCATTGGGAGCTGGAGTTCGATGATCCTAGTGGGTTGCTTTCAACCCAGGATATGCTATGATTCTATGAGCATAAATTGGAAAGAATACAGTTCTGACTTTGAGCTTCCAACTAATTTAAATTTTACATAGGCTAAATATATCTATCATCTTCAAACAATGTTTTCACTTGTAATATATTGCTTATGTTTATTTTTTAACTTCCCAACTACAAAATAGATATTTTATTATCTGATTCACTGCCATGTCATTTCCTTCAAAGACATTTTACCTCTATTTCACAAAAATCTGTTTTCTTCATGATCTTATTCATGCTATGCATATGCAAGTATCAAAAGGTAATAATTAGACACATCTGCTTACATTTGCCAGGACCAGATGTTAGACAAATTAAATTGAATATAACTATCACTCAAAATCATTGAAGAAGTAACACAATAATAATTTCTGAACTTTGACAGTCACTGAAATATTCCACATTGCCATACTTGTGCTATTGGCAAAAATAACGTGTTCAAAATTATCTTCATATGCAATTTATTCAAAAATGAATTGTGTGTTTCAGGTCACAACTTCTACTTCCTTTCCCCCGGGAAAGATAAATTGCCAGCCCCGACAGCAATGCTTATTAACAACACAGGACAGTCACATCAGTTCATGAACAACACTGCAGAGTCCTAATTGACTTCATAGCATGTTCCAAGAAGATAAAAACATGAAAATAGTGTTGTGAAATTAGACCAGAAATCCATCTTGGTATTTAGTTTCCTGCTGTGGGCAATGGTGAAGTCTCTAGCATAGTATAAAAGTAGAATTAGACTATGTTGCTGTGTTTCTCTGATATTCTCCGAGCATCAAACTATAAAACTGCTCACGGACTTCCTGGGACATGTGCGTATTTTTGGTTTCAAGCAATGGATAAAAACCACCTGATTTAAACATTCACATCCATATACATATGCATGAAAATAGAGTATCATTTCATTTGTTTAGAGCCCAACATCTGGTCATTTCTTTTGCTGGCCTCTATTTCTTACAAGTGAGGAGGTGTGAATAGCTGTTGGCCTCCTCCACAACATTATTACAGATATCTACAATATATTTCTTAGTTGTTTTTTTTCTCGGCAGAAAAGTCTTTGCTGTGTTGAGGACAGGGACTCAGTATTCAATATGTATTCAAACTGTACTCAGTATTCAGTATGTAAATAGACTAAAATGATGCAGTGCAGTGATTTTTTCTTTTTTTCTTGAACACTTCCAGGAATCATAGAATGGTTTGGGTTGAAAGGGACCTTAAAGATCGTCTAGTTCCAATCCCCCTGCCACTCATTAGATCAGGTTGCTCAGGGACCCATCCAAACTGGCCTTTGTATTTCTTTTCCAAATAGTCTTAATGTTCCGTTTGCTTATTTTGACTGTACAGAATAGTGAATTGATTTATTCATAAACATTCTGGTTAATATCACAACATTTTTTTTCCTGAGTGACCGTATTTAGCTCAGAACCTACCAGTTAGTTCATGGTTGGGGCTTTTTCTTCCCCATAGGCATTACTTTGCATCAGTGTTGAATTTCTTTTCTGTTTTATCACGCAGGCATTCAGAATGCTGCTATCCTTCTGCACCTCCTCACACTCACACTTTTCATTTCCACTGTTCGAAGAAATGTTGTAGCAAATATAGGTACCTCAGTGGGTATCCTCTGTCTGTGACATTTACAGGGATGATGACCACACAAATCCTGTTCAGGTCTGGAGGTGACCTCCCGCTATTGCAGAGACTGACTGCTCTGTTTGTTTCTTGCCTTATATATGGTATTAATCCATAGCAGGAACTACATTTTTGTTCTAAAAAGCTTTCTTTAAGACCATTTGATGATTTATAGTAAGTGTTTATGCCTTTAGGAAATTATTACTTATGTGGTTTTGTCTTGCTTTTTCTGTGTTTATCTTCTTAGCTATTTTATTCTCCTTTGGATGTGAATTTTTATTTTTGAAGTACATATTTTTAGTTTTAATAAAATTATTTACCCAAAATTTTAAACATTCTGGGGTTTATTTGTTTGTTATTCAACAGTTATTTTTGATTTTCAGAAGTTCATATTATGATGACTAGAAACAATCTTTTCTCCAACTTGGAAGAAGGCAGCCTCATTTTTATACAATTTATTTTTTGAAATGAAATACTATTTTTATGTTACTTAAGAATTTTCTCATTTTTAGAAGAGAATTTCCCAATTCCATCAGGGTTTTTGAGCAGTTGTTCTGTCACAGCATTTTGACCCATGCCTTGCACGTTGCTGAGAACCAAGTCAAGGGTGTCTTGGCTTGTTTCAACTTTCAGTGAAAGCTCCTTCATGAATCAGTCATTTGTGGTGTCATTTAGTCTCTGCATCACACCCCAACCTGACATTTACCCAGTCTGTGTGGGGGTGATTGAAGATTCTGATTACTAATTTGTTTTCTTGCTGTCTCTTAAATCTCTCTCACTCACACCATTGTCATCCTGATTAGGCAGTGACAGTGTTTTCTAATACTTATGTAGGCCTGGTGTCTTAATCCATAAAGCTAATGTGCAACATTCAGAAGAGTTATCTAACTGATGCAAAGCTTTCTTTAACATACATTACATCCATTTTTTACTTGCCTATTTTGTTTGTTTTATGTTACGGCTTTCCACTGACTGCTTTCCTTCCACCAAGTCTCTGGTGCTCCTGTTAGGTCAATATTCTTACTTAAAACTAAATATCTTAGTTCTTTTATCTAATTTAAGAACTTGCAGCATTTCGATAGTAGCATGTATGCATTTGATCTGGTTGTTTATTTTTCTATGCTGTCTTTAAATGTTATTTTTGGTCACAGAATGTGTGTCCTAAATGAGTTTTATGTGCATTTTTTTCCCAAGGTTATTAAACGTTTTTTAATTTCACCCTTCTGTGATTCATCCCCAATCCAGATATTCTTCTGCACCTGTGAGCTTTCCTGTAGTTTTTAATTCAGTCTCCTTCTTTGGTGACCTCATGTGTTTTACTTGCAGCAGCTTTACCAGAGTCCTATTTTTGCTTTACAGACTTTGTACAAACTTTGTTCAGTTCCTGATGAGTCTAAGCCCTTTATTCCCACACCATTGTCTGAAAACAGCATGAAAAAGCACTGCCAGAGCAAGAGCAGAGATAGATAGATGAACAAGGATATAATTTTGTATTTGAGAAGGCCATCTGATTAGCCTAAGTGAGGTGCTCTGCAGAGTACTAATCTGAAAGCAATGGCATATAATGTATCTTGCTCATGCTGATTTACTCACACATTTTGTCCACCCAAGGGCCTTGTGGGGAAAA